>NC_089587.1:13205551-13346671 GCF_019320115.1 Miscanthus floridulus
AATCTTAATTAGCATTCGATCAGGATCAGTATGGTCCAATAGCCAGGTTAGAAGATTGTTGTTCTCTACAGCATCGATCTTCATTCTCAACAAATGGCCGAATCCATCAGCTTCGATAGCAGCATGTTGCTGTGGGTTCAACAATTGAGTGGTGAAAATAACATCTCCGGGATTGCACCTAACATTTACAATGGAAGAACGGCTGGTAGCTCTCTTTTTCCTTTGTCTTGACTGGGACAAATAACAATAAATTTAGATACAGTAAGGCCATGAATTAATAAAAAAAAAGAGGCTCAGATTTCACAATGGAAGTGATGTAGAAATAAGAAACTGATGCAGGGGAAGTCGAAAACTAAGAATGGTGGAAAGGGATGTATGAATGATAAGCAAATGCAGGGGTGGTGTACGTGTCAAAAAATGAAGGATTACTCAAGAGCAAAGACAGAAATAAAAAAAGTAAGGATTTGATAATAAAAACATCAGAGTAGATTTGTGGTACAATGAGGAAAAAAAATACTGATCCATACGAAGAGGAGGTTTAGAATGAATACTCTTAATAAAGGAAAATGCAGAAGTAAATAAATGGTATACACCTGTATACATTTACCGTTCGACGATCCCGCTCGTGTTTGCCTAGACTTCCTTGGACCAAAATTCTTAGATTTAATGACTTGCGGGGATGAACGGGGGTTGGGAAAGGGCATGAAGTCATCATCACTGTTGTCATCAGGAACATTATGCTTCTGGGAAGGACCCGAAGAAGCCGCGGGATAGGATGCAGAAGGGAACACATGCTCTCGTCGAATAGGACGCTCGAACCTAAAAAAGGCCAGAAAAAGATGAACTTTATCAACAGCATAAGAATTAACAGTAATCATCGATACACAGAAATTAATAGTATAGTATTAACTGAAACATGTACTGACCTCTCTCTCCTACGAGCTCTCAAAAACCACCCTCTTCAGGTTACTAGGTATCGTATCCACAAGACGCTGAGCAGCATGAGTCCTACAAACGAATAGGAAAAATGATCCATGAACTTTTGGGGAACACAAAAAAACCTCCGCTACAATTACATAGAGGATACAAGAACCAGATTTTTGTACAGCATGTTTGGACAGAATATATGAACTAGAAGAGTACACTAATATGGCACAGAAGATTGTGATTGGTGGGAAATGTAGTAAGCAAGCTTGTGCGGAAACAGCACCTTTTCTTTGAGTGGTCCCGGGAAGTAGCTGCTAGGTCCGGGTGCTTAGAAGGGGAACGCCTTGCATCTGCATACGGGAAGGAAGAAACAGGGAAAATAATAAACAACAAAGATGGAAATATTGGCTGTGGGATAGGTAGACGTTAAAAGATTTGAAAATCTAGTGAGCTATGAGAGCAAGATGAACAGTGTTAAGTGTGAAAAGGACAAGCCGAAGAATAATGAAAGAATACTGGTAATTTGTGATAGAAAAATTTAAAATCAATGAATATTAAATTGTTCTCTAATTATGTGTCCATGCATCAGATAATATACATATAGATTTTTAAAAAAATGAATCATAACCAAGATTAGATAAGCTGTAAATGAATGTGTCTAATTTTGTCTAGCCATTAAGAAAATACTAACTCCATATTACAACATATATTAACATTATAGTACAGCCAATCCCCTTTGCAGCTCTATTTCATGGAGCCGATGCAGAAGTTGTACCTGGTGAGGAGGGTAGCCTCTCATCTTGTCGCAGAGGGATCTCATATCTAAATGAGGAATAATCACATGAACATCATCATAGAGAGAAAAAGCAGCTGCAACACATGAAAAAGGACACTAAAATAAAAAAAAAATGTACTGACCGCTGTTGTGTGCTCTCAAATACAAGCCTTTTTGGGTTGTCAGGCATCTTATCAACCGGAATCTAAAGACATTGAGTGAGAATCTATTTATAATACCGCATTTGTATACTCTACAACTTAAATTTAAAAACTCACTCAACAGAACAATAAGATAAATATAACATAATGGGAATATGAAACAAAGAACCTTTTAGTTGAGGAAGCAGGGCCTTTTCTAGCATGGGCATCCTCTGGTGGCAATGCCCGATGATCTGCAAACACAGAATAAAATAGAATTGTTTTATGAAACTATAATAACGCCATATGTAAGAACATACACTTATGATCTGAAAAAAAAATCAATGAAAAGTTGAATCAATAGCTATGGTTATCTGAAAAAATTACATGAACGTGTAATGAATTAATGAAGTTAAAAAGATTTGAAAGCATTATATGTGAATAATGCATATTAAAACTAAAATAAAAGGAAAAAAAATAGAAAATGAAGTGGAAACAGAATAATCATTCTTTAAGCATACAAACAGTACTCATATCATGGAAACTAATAGTAAAATCAATTTGACACTACCTTAATGGCACATCAAAACGAGATGCATGAATAATGGAATAAGGAGGGTAAAGGAAACCTGAGGGACCGGACGACTCCATCGAGGACGATGCAAGCTTGGCGATCAACGTGTGTGTAGGCAAGATGTGTCAGTCCTGCACCCGGGCACTGCGTGTCCACAAACAGAGAATATAAAGCAAAAATATATAAGGTAAGTTGAAATATATCATGAGTAGGGTAGCACAAGGTTGCCGGGGTCAGTTGATCATAATCAGACAGAATCACAATTGTATGGGCAACCAAAGATAAATACATTTAGTTGGCAAAAATGTTCTAATGTTCTATGAAGGAAAGTAATTCATACGTACACATCTTTAATGACAAACAAAATGAAACGACATGGGTGGATTCAGTTTTGCTTCTGTGGTCTTGATGATGGATATTCAGAGGTCTCAAAATTGAACTCTTTTCATAACAACCAAAAACTACATCGGTTCAGCCTTTTTCAGATCAACATAAATTTTGACAGTGATGGATTCAATGGTCACAGAAGAACTGAAATTTCACAGGCCATGCTTTATTTATTTGGGGATTCAGTGGCTGAACCCTGCAGTTTCTAGAAGTTGAAGAAAGTTGCAGAGGTTCAGAGAATGGCTTAACTCACCGGAACAGCTTCAAATGTTTCAGAAAGTTGCAGGCGGCGAAGGAGATCATGGACAACAGCACCCGTGCGCTCGTCTAGGAGCGGCAGGCGCAAGACGGTGAAGCAGCACCAGTGGTACGGCGAGGGCGCCGAAGGGCAGCGCGCTGCATCTGCGACGTCTGCATAATGGCGCACAATGCTGGGGAGCGGCGAGGGGGGCGGGATGCCGGGGCATGCCGGCCGAGAACGGCACGGTGGAGCGCTAGGGAACCGTGCACGAGCACTCAAATTCAGCGGTTACAATTCTGCTAAACTGCTGCAACAAACTTGAACTCAAAATTCAAATTTAAAATTCTCAAGTTACTATTCACAACACTATTCAAATTCAGCGGTTACTATTTAAATTTGTGGGAGTATTCAAAATACTCGCTACTATTTAAATTCGGAATATAAACAGTGCACGAGCACTCACCCGGAAGTGGCTCAGGCACCCAAACTCTTTTGCAACTATTTGGAGCACTTGTATTTGCTTTATGGATGGTGGATGCAGGATGCACGCGTGATTAGTGAATATGCGTGTAATTCTCAGGATCTTTTACAGGCTGACGAGACCAACGTTTCAGCCGGTCGTGCGACTATGCTTGTGTCAGTCCTACTCGGTACTCACTGTATGCATCACTAGCTCGCTTCAGAACCAGGCTAACCCGGTCTTCTCCATCGCTATCCCCAGACACGCACACACATGACTCAGGCTCTATCGTCTCCCCAGACAGTTTCATCCGAAGGGAACACTTCTCTGCGCACACAGGGTTCTCTACAAATGCCGCTATCAGGGCTAACACGAGAACAACACATGCAAAGGTTTCTCCTCTAGGGTCCCTAGCATAGAGACATCGCCCCATATGAACTAAAGGAAGTAAGGGATTAAAACAGGAAAGCTTAATTCATTTTCACAGAGCAAGCTTACATATGGTTTTCCCTTTCGAGAAACCCCAAACACTTAGCACAAACCTTAGGGATTACCTTATAAGCACAGGAAGGTCACGGGCGCATTCATTCGGTAGAGAGCGAAGACCGGCATTCGACACCGCACTCTCATGCACCACCGACACATCCACTGTAGACACACTCTACCACTGCTCCACTTTCCCACATACACCATGAAGACCACGATCTCAGAAGTCCTCTAAAGATCGTCCACCACGAATAGTAATACTCCACTACCTTTGTATTACTCCACCACCTTTGTAAATTAGAGAATAAAGGAAGTACCATGACCTTTCTGCACTTGTAAGGTAATCCCTAAGGTTTGTGCTAAGTGCTTGGGGTTTCCCGAAAGGGAAAGCCGTATGTAAGCTTGCTCTGTGGAAATGAATTAAGCTTTTCTGTTTTAATCCCTTACTTCCTTTAAGCTCGTTCATATGGGGCGATGTCTCTATGCTAGGGACCCTAGAGGAGAAACCTCTACGCGTGTTGTTCTCGTGTTAGTCCTGGTAGCAACGTTTGTAAAGAACCCTGTGTGCGCATAGAAGTGTTCTCTTTGGGTGAAACTGCCTGGGGAGACGATAGAGCCTGAGTCATGTGTGTGCGTGGCTGGGTATAGCGAGGGAGAAGACCGGGTTAGCCTGGTTCTGAAGCGCGCTAGTGATGCATACGGTGAGTACCGAGTAGGACTGACACAAGCATAGTCGCACGACTGGCTGAAACGTTGGTCTCGCCAGCCTGCAAAAGATCCTGAGAATTACACGTATATTCACTAATCACGCATGCATCATGCATCCACCATCCATAAAGCAAATACAAGTGCTCCAAATAGTTGCAAAAGAGTTTGGGTGCCTGAGCCACTCTCGGGCGAGTGCTCGTACACTGTTCATATTCTGAATTTGAATAGTAGCGAGTATTTTGAATAGTGCCACGAATTTAAATAGTAACCGCTGAATTTGAATAGTGCTATGAATAGTAACTCAAGAATTTTAAATTTGAATTTTGAGTTCGAGTTTGTTGTAGCAGTTTAGCATAATTGTGTAATAGTGGTATCGAAGAGATAATTAATACTACATGCCAGAATTATTAGATCAATCATTCGGGCGTGGAAGACCATACCCAGAAATATCCAGAATGATAAGATCGTGCGCGACGGAGGACAACGCAAAAGGAATATACAATCATTCTACTATAGCCAGGACAATTATTGAAGCACACAGCATCGTCCAACTGTCTAGGCAACAATAAAGGATGATAATTGAAGACGCCAGACGCTTCCTTAAGCACGAAGGCTCCTCAGACAAAGAATTGAAGACTTCTCCTCGAAGGCACTTCAGAAGATAAGCATGAAGGACACTCCCTTTATGCTATAAAGAGAGAAGTCTGACGCATTCATTCGGTAGAGAGGGAAGAAGCAGTGGAGCGACCACCGGCATTTGACACCGCACTCTCATACACAATCACCAGCTCATCCACTCCACTCCACCATCTCTCCACTCACATACACCATGAAGACCATGGTCTCAGAAGTCCTGTGAGAATCATCCACCATGAATAGTAATAATCCAGTACCACTGTATATATATATATATATATGTGTGTGTATACACATATATACATATAGGGTGTATTTTTTCTGCTCCCGGGAGTAGTTACTCCCATCTTCAATAAACCACATTACGTATGTGTGCATACTAATTTATCAGTTTGAGTATGTTTATATACTCAATTTAAGATACTTCAAATCTTACTATGCAATTTTTTTTCAAAAGAGCCCATACTTTTTAATATACTAGATGATACCTCGTGGGTTGCTGCGGAAATTTCATAGAGGTATTTGTGGATAGTTTTTTCTGGATTGATGTAGAAGTCTCAGCAATTACAATTTAACTAATTTCATAGTGAGTATATAGAAAAATATAATAATGGTTTTAGGTTTGGAAATAAACCAAATCCATCCAAAAAGGGATAAGTCATAGCCATGAAGATACGTACATCACTTGATCACAATGATAGGAATAACAATGATATTTCTAATTTTATGTATTATTAGTGGTGGCAAGGTTGCATACATTATTGTTGTTGATGATGTTCTGCATGTGGTAGGAGAAAAAAACATTAGTGTCCTCAACACGTTATGAAATGGAGTAATTAGAAAGCAGGAAAGGCGACACGAATACTCACCGTACGACGTGGACACTAGCTACCTTATGACTGTATACTTCCTGTATGACGTGGCCAACAAAGACGACATGACATGGGAGGAGGCGTTCTGGAATGTCCCAAGGTGGCCACGGATCGGAGGTGCCGCCTCAGTGTCCGTCGTGGGGCTGATGGTGAGGTAGCGGCTCCAACGCATCATCGCCGGTGACGTTAACGCGGTAGCACCAATGGAGACGGAGGATGCAAAGGATTTGGATCAGAGATCCTACGTGTGTCTGCAGTCCAAGACGCTTATCATGGATGTCTCTTATATTGGCCAGGACTGGATCGGGTGCTGCCATCAGATAGGAAGTCAGAACTCAGACGTTGGATGGGAAGCTGTAGGGTCGAATTGATTGTTTAATTTATTGGCCGAGTTGCTCATCCACTTTCACGTCCACCATCAATATGTTTCTACTCTCTCCTCTGATATGTTTCCTAAAAGATATCCGACGTCTCTTTGCATGGGCCAAATAAATTAAATGGGGACGTTTTCCTGGAATCGTGCGAGAAGGACGGGGAAGGTGATAAGATTGACCGATGATGTTCTCTTGGAGTGGGTTGATGAAGCCAGAAAAATATGCTAATGGGGATCTTCTATTTAGGTATAGAAGATTACTAAAATGCCACTATAGTAGTATATAAAATAAGTATAACCATATATTCAAGGTATACTTACATACTTGACATACATACTACCATAGATGATCTAGCATGATCATATACTTCATCTATATACACTTTGTAGGATAATATACACCATAAATCTTGAGATATACACATGGGAATAACTACTTCCTGTGAGTAGAAAATAATTTCCCTATACACACACACACACACACACACACATATATATATATATATATATATATATATATATATATATATATATATATATAACTATTATTTTGTTGCTGGCTATAGAATAACTTATTCTGTATCCACTTTGAGTTACGATAATTACTATGTTAATTTATGAGATTATAGTAACTCATTACTAAGTGGTTTACTATAAAGTTATAGTAAATATCCCCATGTGTTATAGTAACCCAACTATTCATAAATATGTATTGATATTATCGTAAATTAGTATATAAAATTATCGTAAATGAAGGTGGTTACGGAATAACTTATTTTGTAGCTAGCTACTATAATTATCGTAACTCAAAGTGGCTACATAATAAGTTATTCTATAACCAGCTGTAGAGTAGTAGTTCTATATATATATATATATATATATATATATATATATATATATATATATATAGGGTCAGGCTATTCTGTAGCTGGTAGCCACCTTGATTTACGATAATGTTTGTACTAAATTTACGATAAAGATAATACATATTTACGATACATGTGTTACTATAATTCAAGATGATACTTACCATAATATTGTAGTAAAATCACATAGTAAAGAGTAATTGTAATTCATAAATTAGTATAGTAATTATCGTAACTTAAAGTGGCCCTAGAATAAGTTATTTACACCTCAACGCTGCGTGGTAGTAAAAGGTGTAATTTAATGCTTGCTTGACTAAACACCTGCCTCTCTGTCCTAATTTAATGCTCGCTAAACCATGCAGACTGCGTCCCTCCGTTTTCATGCGCGGTAGTAAAAATAGAATCCAACCTGCAATGCACATCCATTTTAATGCTTTTCTTATTTGCTGTCGCCACGAGATATTCTCGGCGTGTCCAACGCGATTGAATTTATGTTGCATGCATAGGTCATCGTCTGATGCGTAAAAACGGATTGGATTGACGCTGCATGCGGAGCTCCAGCGAGCACTTGTGGCCGTAAAAACCATGCATCATGCATCAGCGACCGCCTCTCGGGTAATTAGTCAAGGAGCGAAACAATTAGTCATCAGATTAAGAATTAGTTTTTAAGCGAAGGAGTAATTTTCTATGCGAAACGACGAGTACTTACTCCTTTTTTCCTCTAAGGGAGTAATTTTCAGTAATTTTAAATGTACTGAAAAGTAATATTTATACAATCAACAAATAATTACTCCAATATATCTCCATATACACAGATGAATTGACTACACTCATTCCAGGAACAAAAGAAAGCGAATAAACATCCATGCATGCATGTGTCCCTGCATCCTTCTAGATTGCGGTTTCTCAGAAACAAAAGGTCAGGCTGCTATGCAGATACTTTGGCCAACAAAAAATATCAGCAATTGACACACTAATGGAGTTGTAAATTACTCCTGAGCGAATTTAAAATTACTTATGCCTTGATGAAGCATGGGGTGGGGCGGAGGGAGTGGGGGATCCGGCGTTGTGAGGCCGCGTTTGGCCGGACTCTAGGCAGCTCCGGCTCTAGCTACAGTGTAGCTATAAGTGTAGGAGCCCGAGAGTCCGGCCAAACGGGGCCTGAGTCTCCAGCGGGTTCGTCAGAGCCCCTGGGGATGAGCGTCTCCGGCGAGTTTGCCGGAGCCCCTGGGTTGGTGAGGGAGAGATGGGATGGCAATTAATGAGGGAGAGGGAATCAGGGGAGGAAAAGTCGTGGTTGCCTTTGCAGCGCGGTTCCCAAGTTTCGAACCCCCATATTCTATCCAAAACGAGTAATCTGGACTACGTGGACCGTAAAAGGTCCTGCATCTGAGTGCTCGTTTAGTTACCGAAAATTTTCTCGAACAATGCTACAGTAGTTATTATATCCAATCTTGCGATATGTGTATGGAATATTAAATGTAAACGAAAAAAAACTAATTGCACAGTTTGGTTGGAAATCGCGAGATGAACGTTTTGAGCCTAATTAGTCCATAATTAAACACTAATTGTCAAATAAAAACGAAAGTGCTACGATAGACAAATTCCCAAATTTCACGAACTGAACACAGCCTTATTACACATTTAGATGGGAGTTTTTACTACGTCTCTTGTGCGTATCCTGTATTCCTGTCAGTCTGTCAAAGGTTGTGGGATTAATGAGCGTTGATTGCAGTGGTTGCATTATTTTCGCCGGAGCGTGGGGCGGCGCCGCCGGCGCGCTAAATGTTATTTAACTTGCTGGGTACCAAATAGACAATATATATATATATATATATATATATATATATATATATATATTTTTTTTTTTTTTTTTGCGCGGTAACAATTCTTGATTCTCCGTCCTTGCGTGCCCAGGGCATTTCATCTTTCTTTATGCTTCTAAATTCATCATCTTCAGAGGTAGGTCTGTGAAAAGGTTCATTTCATTGTACTCATTATTTTCTTCGACGTCTTCGACACCATCAACTCCTAATATTTCTTGTTTTCCATGGACTATAATGTGCTTTGTCTTTTTTGCAGGATCAACAACATACATAACCTGTGCGACCTGTGAAACAGGTACCTAAGGGTCATCTTTGTAACCGACATCGTTGAGGTCAATAATTGTGAGCCCATATCCGTCCACTTCAACACCTTTTGGGTGTTTGACCCAACGACAGTGAAAGACCGGGATCTGTATGTTGGAACCATAGTGGACTTCCCATATATCATCTATGACCAGGGGTGGATCCAACGGTGGGGCGGGGAGAGAGGGGCTCAAGCCCCCTACCCATACCGGAGCAGTAGAATTCACTGGAGCTCTCATGAATTTTTTGGCAAGTTCTATAGTGTAGGTAGGACTGAGACTTAAGATCGAGTAGCAGTCGGAGAGGTATATGTTGTACAATCACTCCTAAAATTTTTCTTGGATCCGCCGCTGTCCATGACGCCATAATATGTGGTACTTTGACCGGTTCTCTTGTCTAAGGCCTCAAGACGAACACCACTGTTCTGAGACACAGTCTTCTTGTCCTTTGCGGCAGTATAAAATAGATATCCATTAATATCGTACCCTTGCCACGACGTGACTTGGCCAGACGGGCCTGATGCCAATATTTTGATCGTTTGATCTAAAGGTTCCGTTCGCTTAGAGGAATTCTGGAAAAATATGAAGGAATCTGAATAAATCTAGAGGAATTTATGAGAGGAAAATACTGTTACGGATGAAAAAAGAAGCGGATCAAACTGGGTTTCTGGAGGAATATGAATGAATCTGGATGAATCTAAAGGATTTATGAGAGAAAAACACCGTTACGAATGAAAAAAGAAGCCGATCAAATCGGGTTTAAGTACACGCGAACGGTACCAAAATGGTTTCCCCGTTTGGTGGATTTAGGTCCTTCAACCATGCTGTCAAATGACGCTTGTGCTCCCTCGTAATCCAATCTTCCGAGCGGCCTTTACTTTTAGCACGAATCACACTAAGTATTGACTGACTAAAGATGACATTATTGTGAGGTGTTGCACGATGATACAATGGGCTTGTCGCACATCTTTGAAGTCCTTGTCGATGAAGGTTTTCTTCCCTACTGTGCCGATCCCATTCAACTTCCCCATAAATCGTGGAACAGGCAAACCAATCCGTACATTATTCTTTAGGTAAGCTAGGCAAGACTCGATGATTTCCTCTGTATTGTATTCCTCTATCAGGGATCCCTTGGGATGAGCTCGATTCAGAACGTACCAGTTGATAACTGACATGAAACGCTCATATGTCCACATTTCATGCAGGTAAAGTGGACCTAGTGCCCGTATCTGATCGATCATGTGAATCATGAGATGTTCTGTTATATCAAATAAATCTCAGAGGGAAGCACATCTCTAGCTGCACCATAGTCTCCCCAATAAATTCTTGGATGTGTTTCAATTCATCTTCATCAATAAACTTTTGAGAAATTTTGTTGAAGAAGTAACACAATCGAGTGATAACCATCTTCACATATACAGGCTTGATCCCTCTAATTGCAATTGGCAGGAACAACGTCAACATCACATGATAATCATGACAGTTGTAGTCGGATAGCGAGAGAACTTTCATCGAGACTAGTTTCTTGATGTTGGATGAGAATCGACTTGGTACTCTAATCCCCCGTAATGATTGGCAAACTGCCTTCTTCTCATCTAATGTCAAATTGTAGCTAGTCGGGGGTAGTTCATATCTTCCATTCCCATTATCGATAGGGTGTAGATCTTGTCTCATCTTCATGGCTACCAAGTCTTGTCGTGACTTTAGGGTATCCTTTGTCTTGGCTGATGTTTCCAGGAGGAGATCAATTGTGTTACGAAACACATTCTTCTTTAGTGCATACCATCGATGGCATGGCGGACCTCAAGGTCCGGCCAATACGGCAAGTACTTGTAGAAGATCGACAACTTCTTGAATGGCACACCATCGATAGGTGGCTTATCTCTATTTCTCTTCTTCCCATCTTTTGTCATCTTTGCATAAGGAACCTGGATGGTCCTGACTATTGGTATTTCTTATGTTTATTGGATAATTCCGCAAGCGCACAAAATATGCCACTGTAGCACTTCACCCGGGAGTATTCCAAGGTATCGTTATTTATTTTATCCCAAGGGAAAGCAGTAGCTAGGAATGATAATAAAGGAGAGAGATCCTCAAGAGTATCCCAAATTAGTACCAACTAGTGTAGTAAACAGAATGTGATAGGAAGGGATGATGCAACAAGCCAAGTGAAATAACTAAAGATAACTAGTAGAGTGTAGCTAGGTGGGAGGACAACGAGTGAGTAAAGGATTCCTATGATTCAAGTTCTACTCTTATTATCTTAGCTAAGCATATAGTTGAAACACATAGATTGAGTCTACGCTACAAGTATACTAGGCGATAGGTGAACAATAGCGAGCGAAACCCTACCCGAAGCAGCTACCTTGTTATTGGAGCCTTACCTTTTAAGAACTTGCCTAAGAACACGTGATGGAATACAAAGGCTAGACAGGGCTATCACCACCTGCTAGCTACCACAAGACAAACCGTGAGACAAGTGATAACCAAAGGCAAGATAGTGTATAAGCACCACGCTTACACCTTCTCTCACTACTCTAGATGTGTACACATAGATCAACTAGAGCACCCTATGACAGGCGATGATCGTATACAGGTGCGGGGTCTGAAACACAAACTATAGTATAGCAACTATAAACTAAGACTAAGTCACAACAATACTATAACAAGTAAAATATTGCACCAAGTAAAGACTAAGTAAAGTAGAATAAGAATATTATATTTATAAAGTAATGTCTTACAAAGAAGGAAAGATACAAGAGCTATTCCAGACTCTCCAGAAGACAACTTCGGAAATCCTGAGCAAGCTTGACTCAACTCTAACTCCCACACTAAGCCTACACTACTACTAAGAGCTTCTTGGAGCACTTGAGACACTTGGGCACTTGAGGCATGCTTTTGAGAGGGGGATGCCCCTCCTTTTATAGGTGGAGATGGAGGATGCCACGTTAGTGATTCACGTCAACTTCCACATGCATCCCTTGGATCCACCGCCATCAAACCGTCATCAAATCAAGGGTGTAGATCATTTTGGTGCATGGAGGCATGCAACAAAGCGATGGAAGAAAATTGAGGCTGGTTGGCCACCTAAGGGGGTCGGCCGACCTACCCTAGGCCCTAAGCCACTTTCTTTTTCTCCCACAAGGGTCATGTCATGCTCTCCACTCACTAGGGCTGGTTGGAAGCTCACTGGGGTGGTCGATCGACCGCCCTAGAGGCCTCCCAGCGATCCACTATGTCCTGGATATATTCTAGTTGCATGGTAGTGGAAGAGTGCACTAGAATCAAGGGATAGGGTGGTTGCCCGACCTGCCCTAGGCCCTAAAGGCACTCAAAGATTTTTGGCAAACTTCTCTCAAGATTTTATATGCAAAAAGGAAATGGTTTATAGAAAATCTAAACATGAAAATGCTGAACTAAAAATGCAATGTAAGAAATAAATATGGGATAACTACCGAGTTACCTTTCGGCAAGGGCTCCTTGTTTTAAGTCCTTGGAGCAGGACTTCTCCATCTCGTTCATGCTTCGAGTGCATCAATCGGTCCCAGAGATGGAGACCGAGGTGTTTGCACCTCCTTTTCCCGCCAAACCTGTTCAGGTTTGTGTTGTGGTTTTGGTTTAGCGGGTGTGTTGGTTTTATCCTTCAGGGTTTGATTCCTTCAGCGTGGTGTGGGGTGAGGCTTCCGGTTGGCTCGGACCGTATTAACCTGCTTGTTAGCCTTGTAACCATTAAATGGCCATTTTACCTTATACCCCAGGAATTGGAAGTGTATCTGGCCAGATCCCACATAGATGATCGCATTGGTGGTGTGGAGGAATGACCTTCCTAGGATGATGGGGACTTCTTCATTGGCTCCCATGTCCAAGATGATGAAGTCCATGGGGACATAGTCGTTCTGGATCTTTACCAGAATGTCCCATGCAAGTCCCTCAGGGAATCTTATGGATTGATCCGCCATCTGTAGATGGACAAAAGTAGGGGACGAGGATGTACCTAGCATGTTATTGAATGTTACTTTGGACATGATATTGGCGTTGGATCCAAGGTTGCAGAAGGCATTGCAGAAAGATTGAGGTCTAATCGAACACTCGATGGTTGGGTAGCCTGGGTCATCCTTCTTGGTGATAAAGGGTGGATCTAGAAGATACCCCCAATTTGATCAGAGCGGAGGTTTACCGAACCTTGATGTAACCAATTTGACAAATTCAATTGGATCTTCAGGTTTTTCGGGGATCTTACCTTGTTCAAAGGATGGGACAGCGGCCGCTAATTGAGCTAATTGTGTTTCTAACATCTTATTAAAACTTAATTTATTCTTAATGGCAGAAGAAAAGCTATCCATTTTCTCACTAAGATTTTCAAGAATCTTGTCATTAGCAGTTAACTTCTTGTTAATGCTATCATTGATTTTACTTTGACCATAGATAGGATCTTTTAATGAAGGTTGGTTATTGTTATTGAAATTATTGAATGAACCATTACCTCCATTACCTTGGTAGAAGGGGCGTGAATTACATCCTCCTTGTTGTTGAGGTCAAAACCCATTGTTGTTGATGTTGTTGACGAAGTTCACGTCCTCCTTTGTTTTCAGGAAATTGTTGCCCGAATGATCATCCTCACCACAAACCTCGCACCAAGGGTCAGTTTCGATGGCCTATACGATGGCGTAATGTTGATTGGCCGCTTGATCCTTCTTGGATCCTTCCTCGATCTTCTTCATCAGTAGGTCCATTTTAGCAGAGAGCATGTCCACCTCATGGATGGTGTGCATGCCTCTCTTCTTAGGCTGAAGGCGCTCATCGGTCCATCCTTGGTTGGTAACCATTTTCTTGATGAGGTCCTTGGTATTCTGCACATTGAGCGAGAAGAATGCCCCTCCAACGGCAGCATCAAGGTGACTACAGGCCATGTTGGCCAGCCCATGGTAGAAACCTTGAATTAGGAGCCAATCTTCTATCCCATGATGAGGACAGGCACGAATGTACTCCTGGAGATGTTCCCATGCTTCGGGAATCATCTCATCCGACTGTTGTTGGAAGCTTGAAATCTTTCCACGAAGGGCATTGGTTTTGCCCATTGAGAAGAACTTCTTGAGGAATGCATTGGCGCATTTCTCCCAAGTGGTAGCTTCATCACGGTTGGCGTAGAACCATTGCTTCACCTTCCCCAATAGTGAGAATGGGAAAAGGCGAAGGCAGATGGCGTCAGACGTCACCCCCTTGATGGTGAAGGTACCACACACCTCCATGAAGTGCTGAAGGTGGGCGTTAGCGTCCTCATGGGGCTTCCCATAGAACGGATTGGCCTGCACCATGTTGATCAATGCGGGCTTGAGCTCGAAAGTGGCATCTCCCAAGTCAACTTAGGGTCCCATGGCCACGTTCGTAGCTGACAGGGCTGAGAACTTAGAGATCATCTTTTGAGCCATAGCATTCTCGAGGGATGGTACGGAGCCTCCTTCCTTGAACGGTTCCAAACTTGAGATGAACCTCTAAGGGGGAACCTGACGGCGTCTAGTTCTCCTCAGTAGTTGTTCAGGATCTTCAATATAATTACTCGGTAGTTGGAAACCGCTCATGCACTGCCTTGCTTCGCAATAAAGAGAAACAACGATAGGGGTAAGCCCCTACAACTAATTGATAACTAAATTTGAAGATAACTTTAGGATTCAACTTTATTAAAATTCCTAGGCAGATGATTTTCCCTGGCAATGGCGCTAGACATGTTTGTTGGTATTTCTTATGTCTATTGGATAATTCTGCAAGCACACAGAACATACCACTGTAGCACTTCACCTGGGAGTATTCCAAGGTATCGTTATTTATTTTATCCCAAGGGAAAGCGGTATCTAGGAATGATAATAAAGGAGAGAGATCCTTAAGAGTATCCCAAATTAGTACCAACTAGTGTAGGGGGGTAAACGGAATGTGATAGGAAGGGATGATTCAACAAGCCAAGTGAAATAACTAAAGATAACTAGTAGAGTGCAGCTAGGTGGGAGGACAATGAGTTAGTAAAGGATTCCTATGTTTCAAGTTCTACTCTTATGATCTAAGCTAAGCATATAGTTGAAATAGATAGATTGAGTCCGTGCTACAAGTATACTAGGTGATAGGTGAATAGTAGGGAGCGAAACCCTACCTGAAGTAGCTACCTTGTTACTGGAGCCTTACCTTTTAAGAACTTGCCTAAGAACATGTGGTGGAATACAAAGGCTAGACAAGGCTGTCACCACCTGCTAGCTACACAAGACTAATTGTGCGACAAGCGATAACCAAAGGCAAGATAGTGTATAAGCACCACGCTTACACCTTCTCTCACTACTCTAGATGTGTATACATAGATCAACTAGAGCACCACGTCTAATCTAGTGCTTACTACTCTAGTCACAATTTATAACTAGAGCACTCAAGGTGAGCGGAGATCCCATAAGCAAACACAATAAGAAATAATCTTTAATTAATTAGAAGACTTAAAGAAATAATAATTGAAGAACCTAGAGATTACTCAAGGATGATGCAGATCTGTAGCAGTACATAAATCAAGGAAGATCCGACAGACCCGGTCTCCTCCTGAGTTCTCTCCTCTCTTCTCTCTCTATTTTCTGTTCTACAACTAGATGAGAATCATCTAGAGGGACACTACGACGAGAGAGGATGAAAATCTAAAGTTTTGGTGCGTAGAATGTGCTTCTGGAGGAGGTGGGTGTGGTAGAACTGCCTAAAATAACAAACCTTCGGAGGCGCTCGTCTTCCACTAGACCCTAAGCACCCGGAAAGCAAGCTACATCGGGCGGATTCCGTCGAGCACACCCCAAGGGATAACTCAAATAATCCACATTTTTTGTATAGGATCCAATAATGAGGATGAGTTTACAATACTTAGTCCATTTCATACAACCAGAGTTCTTAGAAATACATTATTACAGTACTAAGTTTAGAGTGCGGAAATTAAACAGCGGAATTAAAATAAACATCTATCGATAATATACAAGGATCCGTCTGTGCCCACCAGAAGAATCCTTCACACAACAGCTACTCCTCAAGCTACACCTACAACAGGGGTAAATAAACCATGAGTACACAATGTACTCGCAAGACTTATCCGACTAGTGGGATTAATTTCCCGACTCCAAGAATATGACAAGCTTTGTAGTTTGTTGGGTTTCCTTTTTGTGGAAAGCAATACTAATAGTGAATCCTTACGTATATTTATTATTAGCAGTTATGATTAGTTTATTATCTAACCATTCTATGTAAGCACATGTTCTACTTTTAGTAAGGGTTGAGCAAACAGTTCCATTTCACCACCTTTCATCTTCCAGTTCTTACTACGGTGCTAGACTGTAGACAAGTAGTACCGGATCACCCGGCGATTCATGAATCAATGTGCCCAGCTGGCTATCCCAAAAACACATGCCCCACTTGTACCCTAGTCACAAGCAGGACCAACCCACCACTCTCCTATCAAGGGGTCCATGTCCCTGTCCAAACTTGGACTCCAAGCCCCCACGTATGAGTCTCAGACTTAGTGTGGTGCTTTGACCTCCACCATCCCTGCCTCCAATTAGTCGGTCCGAAACAAGCCGGAACCCATAACAAGAGAGCAACAAGCCTTCCCTACTCCCATAAACAAGTATGTGCTCGGGATAATAAGTCTGTGACTTGCCTAGAACCCAATGCAACGACTGGTCCTTAATCGACACAGATAGGAAAAACAGTGTAACCGACCTATGCCTCGTTGTCCGTAGGACACAACCTCTTACACCCACCAATACCCATACCATATCCCTGCCTAGTCTCCATTTTTCCTTTTACCATTTTAGCATGAGTGATAATAATAATCACCTATTGTGAGTAACGGCAGGTTAGTCACGCTACCAAAAGCCTGAGCATTACAACTACTCGACCTATGCTAGTAGGACTCATAGGTAGGTATATCTATGCATGTAGTTTCTAGAAAATGCATGTAACGTAAATGCACAACACATATATATCCAGTGATCATTCAAAATAAGGGTTATGCATCGGGGCTTGCCTTGGGCAGGCGTGGTGTCAGCAAAGTCAGTCACTAGTGGCTCTGGGGCTCCCTCCTGTATGAGAATCTCCTCCTCGTACTCTTCAATTACCTCCTCGTACTCCTATTCGCCCGTAGTCACGAACTCTACCAACTCGTTATCTACATGCATAAAATGATGATGCAACACTTAGTAATACGACAACAGCAACTATTAAAATAAGAATACATCTACCAAGCTAACTCTAATGACTACAATGCTAAGCTACCTATTATTCCTACTAATAGGTATGAAACATTTCACGTATTATCTTAGCAACTAAAGGCATCCTTATTCTTATTACCGGTTTAATATATATACTACAACAAGGAGTACTTAGCCACCATATTTCTCAACCTATTCTAAGGCTACAAAAATTACAGTGAGCACATAATAATCTAATGAACCTACCATAAAAATTTCATGGCTAAAGCTATTACCAACTTGCCACAAAAATTCCTACAATTATTAATCTAAATAACATTAACACTTCCAAATGATTTAATAGTCCTTAGCATCAACCCAAACATATATAAACTAACCATACTATCAGATAGACCACATTTTTAGGAACTCAACAGAATTTATTTCATAATTTTTGGATACTTATACGAATTGATATTAATTTTCAAAGTTCAACTTAGAATGTAAAATATAAAGCTACTTCTATCTTCTATAAAAATGAAAAACGAATTCAACCTGCACGGCCCACACACGCACAACGCGCGCGCACGCGCGACCCACTAGGGCGGCCCACGTGGGACACAGCCCATCCGCGCAGAAACGACCTACGACGGGAAGGCCCGCGCACGCTGGCACTCTTGCGAAAATGCCCCCGCGCTAAGACCGAATCGACCCACAGTCCACAACACTATTTCCCGAGACAACCGGCCAGGTCCTCGGGCCACAGTCCACAACACTATTTCCCAAATCAACCCACAGTCCATAGCACTATTTTCCGAGACAACCAGCAAAGGAACCCTTGGAACTTCTCTTCTTTATAACAGCTAGGTCCTCGGGCCACCCCTGCGCGCACCGGCGTGGCGGCGATGGCACTGGACAGCCACACCGGCCAACTGAGACCCGCCCCGACCCAGATAGCAGGCCAATCAGCACCTACAACCCTAGAGCCTACACTAGCCGAGGTTACAGGAGTGGCGGAGCTCGCAGAAGTGGCGACCATGGGGCGTGGCCATGGGCGACGGTGGCATGACCATGCCGGCCAACCATAGCCACCACGGGGAGAGCTAGCTAACTCTAAAGCACCACTATCATACCCTGGTTGCTGCTGTGGTGATGGTTTGGCCGGGTATGTTCTGAACCAGGCTAGCCACGTGCGGCGGTGGAATGCGGCGGCGCACTACGGTGACACGGTCGCATCAGCGACCAAGGCGAGCCGGTAGCGACTAGGCTAAGGTGCATGGGGTGAAGGAAAGATCAAGGCAAAGATGGTGATACAGCGAATTGGGCAGTGGGCAAAAGGCGAGCGAGCTGTCCAGGCCCACGGCCAAGCGCAACCTTAATGGCTCGCTGGGGCAGAATTGCCAAATTGGCGCCCGGCCGGCTGTCATCAAGGCTGCGGGTGGCATAGGCAGTGAGAGGACAAGAGAGCACAAGTGCGGACTTGACGAATTGAATAGAGGTGACTTATCTTAGGCGCACTTGTGGGCGTAAGGCGACGACAGTGGCAGAGAGAAAAGCAGGGGCACGCAGACGGACGGGACGGCAGCGGGGCTCGGTCAGGATTTGACTGTTGCGCATCTTGGCGGGGTGCAGTTGCCATGGCTAAAGGACGCTCATCCCAAGCGCAGTGGATGAGCGAGTGTGTCGGCTACAGACCATGGCCCGCACGCTGCAGCGCCATTAATGGCGTAGCGATGGCGTGCATGGCCATGTGCGGAAGGCATCCACCCGACCAGGGAGAGGCAGCATAGCGCAATGTAGTGTAGGTGTGCAAACACGACACGATGACAGTGGCAGTGACATGGCAAGGTAGAGCGGCCAGACGGCAGTGGATTGGCCCAGGCATAGGGCCCACGACGGCAATGGCAGCGACACGGCGGGGCAGAGCGGCTAGGCCAACTGGCCCCCAGCGTCCCGCCGAGCACGGCAGTGCATGTGTGTGCGTGTGTGCGCTAGACGAGCCGACACTATGGCACCGTGCCCCCGAGGCACGGTGACAGCGCCCACACAAGGAAACCGGCCGAGAGCATTTTGTGCATGATTTTTAAAACGTTTGAAAAATCTATAACGTTGATCCAATCGCCAAACCACCTTTGCTATACTTAAGAGGGTATATTAGGCTACAAAAACAAGCCATAATACAACATCACTCCTTAACCCAATTTCTCTTCAAAGAATACCAAACATAGCTTTGTCAATCTATTTTCAGACTTAAGAAATCGACTAAGTCTTGAGTTGGATTTGCTTCAAATGTGATTTCCAAGCTATTAGAAATGTTAGCTAGTGATGTCATTTTTTGACCGTAGATATTTCATCGTCCTCTACAAAGTTTGTATTTCAAACTTTATTCAAGTATCACATATATGTTACATAGCATTTTTGCTTAATAAAAATTGGTTTTCAACCCTAAGTGATATAACATGACTATGGAAATAACTTTTGTTATGCATTTCCGTTGATCGTTTTAAGTTACGAGAATTGATCTACACTCTATATTACATGCATTAACACATAAACACAATGCTCATGACATGTTTTAGCAAATGATTTATAGTGTAACACCGAGGGTGTTACAAATCTACCCCCCATAAATAAAATCTCATCCCGAGATTTCATGTGCCTAGTGTGGGAAAAGAGATAAGAAATACATTTCAATGTAAATAACTACCCCAGTGAACTAGAAAGAAGGTGGGGATAATGCTTCAAAATATAACTTTCTTGCTCCCATGTTGCTTCGTCCTCCGAGTGATTTTGCTACTAAACTTTATAGAACTTCACCACACTGTTTCTAGTCACTGTTTCTTTCTCATCTAAAATCTTGACCGGATGCTCAATATATGTCAAGTTAGGCTGGAGGGGAAGTCCTTCAATTTCCACAGCTTCATCAGGGACCTGCAAACATTTTTTCATTTGAGATACATGAAACACATTGTGTACCATCGATAAAATATCTAGAAGTTAGAGATGATAAGCAACCGGGCCACACTGCTCCGAAATCTTGTAAGGGCCCACATATCGAGGGGCTAGCTTTCCACGGACACCAAACCAATGCACCCCTCTCATAGGAGACACCTTGAGGTACACATGATCCCCTACTACAAACTGCAAAGGCCTTCTTCGCTTGTCCGCATAAGTTTTCTAATGACTTTGAGCTACCTTCAAATGACTCTGAATAATACTGACTTGCTCTCGAGCTTCTTTGATGAAATCAGGCCCAAAATATCCATGGTCTCCCACTTCAACCCAGTTAAGTGGTGTCATATATTTCTTTCCATATAGAGCTTCAAAGGGTGCCATACGAATGCTTTCTTGATAGCTATTGTTGTAATAAAACTCAGCCAAGTTCAAGCATTCATCCCACTTCTCAGGAAAAGAAATGGCACAAGCTCTCAACATATCCTAGTACCAGGTTTACCCTTTCTGTTTGGCCGTCAATTTGTGGATGATAAGCTGAACTTCTGAGGAGACTAGTACCAAGACATTCCTAGAGTTGCTCCCAAAAATGAGAGACAAAGACTGACCCTCTATCAGAGATGATAGTAAGAGGAACTCCATGCAAGGTCACAATCCGGTCAAAATACAACTTGGCATACTTTCTGGCTGAATATCTGGCATCCACCGAGAGAAAATGAGCAGAATTGGTGTTTTTAGGGTATCAATAAGCCATAAAAACAGTATTTTTAGGGTTCTTATTAGTTAGAACAGCGGCGGATCCAGGAAAAAATTTAGGGGGAGCTGAACAAAAGTGCGATAGCAACATAGCTCCGACTGCTGCTCGATCTTAAGTCTCAGCCCCACCTACACGATAGAACTTTGCCAAAAATTTTATGGGGACTCCAGGGCTCTGGTATCGGTAGGGGGCGCTCGAGCCCCCCCCCACGTGCAAGCACTGCAGCGCCTGTTGCATCGCTTGCTCCTGTCCTTCCACACCTAGGTTAGCATGCACGACATTTTTCGCTCTCTTATCCGTCTAGAGCTGCCCAACCTGCACACATGCCACCCATCACTATCAATTCTGGTGTAGAACCAGTTAGAGCTAGCTTATCAACCAGCAACTCCATAAGCACTCACATGTTCAACAAGGCATTCAAAGTTTTTCCCTCAAATGAATGTGTCCTGCGTCCGCTGATGATCTCCAGCAACATCACGCCGTAGCTGTATACATCTGCTTTCTTTGACAGAAAAACCTTGGGGCCATTCCAACACTCTGGTACGATGTACCCACTGCACAACAAGCATGCATAGGTGTCAAAAAATGCCCAATTTGATTTTCATTTCGATGGTTAACAGTTACCATTCTTAATAATAATGGTGAAACTTTTGGTTGCTTATGTACTTACGCTGTCCCGGCTGCCTTTTTGGTAGTCTGGTGGGTATTGCGACTATCACAAATCCTCATCAAGTCGAAATCTGCTATCTTCAGAATAAAGTCCTTGTCAAGAAGCACATTCTTTGGTTTAAGATCTCTATGTAGCATATTTTTGCCGTGGAGATAGCAAAGCCCTTGAGCTATCCGTAGAATGATGTTGAACATCAATTCCCACTCTAGCTTTTGTCCTCGTGAAGATGCTACATTTGAAAGCCAAATTTATTAGATTTTTAACCTTGATAATCTTCTACCCATTGTTTAAAGAGTAGTACCTTTGTAGAGAAGTTTTTGCAGGCTATTGTTAGCCGCAAACTCGTAGATTAAAAATCTACGTTCACCTTCAAAGCAATGCCCAAATAGCTTTAGTATGTTGTCATGGCGTAGGTCTACCACAAGAGAGATTTCCCTCTCAAAATCTTTAATGTCCCTCTTCAAATTCTTCAGCATTTTCACAGCAACTTCCCTTCCATTTTCAAGTACGCCCTGTGCCAATAGTTGCATTATTGTGAGAGAGTATCAATAAGCCATTAAAATGGTGTTTTTAGGGTTCTTATGAGTTAGAGCAGCGGTGGATCCAGGAAAAAAATTAGGGGGGTTGAACAAAAGTGCGACAGCAAAATACCTTCGACTGCTGCTCGATCTTAATTCTCAGCCCCACCTACACGATAGAACTTTGCCAAAAAAATTCATGGGAGCTCCAGGGCTCCGGGATCGGTAGGGGGGCCTCGAGCCCCCCAACGTGCATGCACCGTAACGCCTGTTGCATCGCCTGCTCCTATCCTTCCACACCTAGGTCAGCATGCATGACATTTTTCGCTCTCTTATGCGTCCAGAGCTACCCAACCTGCACACATGCCACCCATCACTATCAATTCGGGTGTAGAACCAGTTGGAGCTAGCTTATCAACCAGCAACTCCATAAGCACTCACATGTTCAACAAGGCATTCAAAGTTTTTCCCTCAAATGAATGTGTCCTGCGTCCGCTGATGATCTCCAGCAACATCACGCCGTAGCTATATACATCTGCTTTCTTTGACAAAAAAAACCTTGGGGCCACTCCAGCACTCTGGTGCGATGTACCCACTGCACAACAAGCATGCATAGGTGTCAAAAAATGCCCAATTTGATTTTCATTTTGACGGTTAACAGTTACCATTCTTAATAATAATGGTGAAACTATTGGTTGCTTATGTACTTATGCTGTCCCGACTACCTTTTTGGTAGTCTGGTGGGTATTGCGACTATCACAAATCCTCATCAAGTCGAAATCTACTATCTTCGGAATAAAGTCCTTGTCAAGAAGCACATTCTTTGGTTTAAGATCTCTGTGAAGCATATTTTTGCCGTGGAGATAGCAAAGCCCTTGAGCTATCCGTAGAATGGTGTTGAACATCAATTCCCACTCTAGCTTTTGTCCTCGTGAAGATGCTACATTTGAAAGCCAAATTTATTAGATTTTTAACCTTGATGATCTTCTACCCACTGTTTAAAGAGTAGTACCTTTGTAGAGAAGTTTTTGTAGGCTATTGTTAGCCGCAAACTCGTAGATTAAAAATCTACATTCACCTTCAAAGCAATGCCCAAATAGCTTTAGTATGTTGTCATGGCACAAGTCTGCCACAAGAGAGATTTCCCTCTCAAAATCTTTAATGTCCCTCTTCAAATCCTTCAGCATTTTCACAGCAACTTCCCTACCATTTTCAAGTACGCCCTGTGCTAATTGTTACATTATTGTGAGAGTCTCAATAAGCCATTAAAACGGTGTTTTTAGGGTTCTTATGAGTTAGAGCTGCGACAGATCTAGGAAAAATTTTAGGGGGGGCTGAATAAATGTGCGACAGCAACATACCTGCGACTGCTGCTCGATCTTAAGTCTCAGCCCCACCTACACGATAGAACTTTGCCAAAAAAATTCATGGGGGCTCTAGGGCTCCGGTATCGGTAGGGGGGCTCGAGCCCCACCAACATGCACGCACCGCAGCGGCTGTTGCATCGCCTGCTCTTGTCCTTCCACACCTAGGTCAGCATGCACGACATTTTTCGCTCTCTTATCCGTCCAGAGCTACCCAACTTGCACACATGCCACCCATCACTATCAATTTGGGTGTAGAACCAGTTGGAGCTAGCTTATCAACCAGCAACTCCATAAGCACTCACATCTTCAACAAGGCATTCAAAGTTTTTCCCTCAAATGAATGTGTCCTGCGTCCGCTGATGATCTCCAGCAACATCACGCGTAGCTGTATACATCTGCTTTCTTTGATAGAAAAACCTTGGGGCCACTCCAGCACTCTGGTGCGATGTACCCACTGCACAACAAGCATGCATAGGTGTAAAAAAATGCCCAATTTGATTTTCATTTTGACGGTTAACAGTTACCATTCTTAAAAATAATGGTGAAACTGTTGGTTGCTTATGGACTTACGCTATCCCGGCTGCCTTTTTGGTAGTCTGGTGGGTATTGCGACTATCACAAATCCTCATCAAGTCAAAATCTGCTATCTTCGGAATAAAGTCCTTGTCAAGAAGCACATTCTCTGGTTTAAGATCTCTGTGAAGCATATTTTTGTCGTGGAGATAGCAAAGCCATTGAGCTATCCGTAGAATGATGTTGAACATCATTTGCCACTCTAGCTTTTGTTATCATGAAGATGCTACATTTGAAAGCCAAATTTATTAGATTTTTAACCTTGATAATATTCTACCCGCTGTTTAAAGAGTAGTACCTTTGTAGAGAAGTTTTTGCAGGCTATTGTTAGCCGCAAACTCGTAGATTAAAAATAAACGTTCACCTTCAAAGCAATGCCCAAATAGCTTTAATATGTTGTCAGGGCCCAGGTCTACCACAAGAGAGATTTCCCTCTCAAAATCTTTAATGTCCCTCTTCAAATTCTTCAGCATTTTCACAGCAACTTCCCTGCCATTTTTAAGTACGCCCTGTGCCAATAGTTGCATTATTGTGAGAGAGTATCAATAAGCCATTAAAACAGTGTTTTTAGGGTTCTTATGAGTTAGAGCAGTGGAGGATCCAGGAAAAAATTTAGGGGGCTGAACAAAAGTGCGACAGCAACATACCTTCGACTACTGCTCGATCTTAAGTCTCAGCCCCACCTACACGATAGAACTTTGCCAAAAATATTCATGGGGGATCTAGGGCTTTGGTATCGGAAGGGGGGGCTAGAGCCCCCTAATGTGCATGCACCGCAGCGCCTGTTGCATCGCCTGCTCCTGTCCTTCCACACCTAGGTCAGCATGCATGACATTTTTCGCTCTCTTATCCATCTAGAGATACCCAACTTGCACACATGCCACCCATCACTATCAATTCGGGTGTAGAACCAGTTGGAGCTAGCTTATCAACCAACAACTCCATAAGCACTCACATGTTCAACAAGGCATTCAAAGTTTTTCCCTCAAATGAATGTATCCTGTGTCCGCTGATGATCTCCAGCAACATCACGCTGTACCTGTATACACCTGCTTTCTTTGATAGAAAAACCTTGGGGCCACTCCAGCACTCTGGTGCGATGTACCCACTGCACAACAAGCATGCATAGGTGTAAAAAAAATGCCCAATTTGATTTTCATTTTGACGGTTAACAATTACCATTCTTAAAAATAATGGTGAAACTGTTGGTTGCTTATGTACTTACGCTGTCTCGGCTGCCTTTTTGGTAGTCTGGTGGGTATTACGACTATCACAAATCCTCATCAAGTCAAAATCTGCTATCTTTGGAATAAAGTCCTTGTCAAGAAGCACATTCTCTGGTTTAAGATCTCTGTGAAGCATATTTTTGCCGTGGAGATAGCAAAGCCATTGAGCTATCCGTAGAATGATGTTGAACATCATTTGCCACTCTAGCTTTTGTTATCATGAAGATGCTACATTTGAAAGCCAAATTTATTAGATTTTTAACCTTGATAATCTTCTACCCGCTGCTTAAAGAGTAGTACCTTTGTAGAGAAGATTTTGCAGGCTATTGTTAGCCGCAAACTCGTAGATTAAAAATAAACGTTCACCTTCAAAGCAATGCCCAAATAGCTTTAATATGTTGTCAGGGCCCAGGTCTACCACAAGAGAGATTTCCGTCTCAAAATCTTTAATGTCCCTCTTCAAATTCTTCAGCATTTTCACAGCAACTTCCCTGCCATTTTTAAGTACGCCCTGTGCCAATAGTTGCATTATTGTGAGAGAGTATCAATAAGCCATTAAAATAGTGTTTTTAGGGTTCTTATGAGTTAGAGCAGTGGCGGATCCAGGAAAAAATTTAGGGGGCTAAACAAAAGTACGACAGCAACATACCTTTGACTACTGCTCGATCTTAAGTCTCAGCCCCACCTATACGATAGAACTTTGCCAAAAATATTCATGGGGGATCTAGGGCTTTGGTATCGGAAGGGGGGGCTAGAGCCCCCCAATGTGCACGCACCGCAGCGCCTGTTGCATCGCCTGCTCCTGTCCTTCCACACCTAGGTCAGCATGCATGACATTTTTCGCTCTCTTATCCATCCAGAGATACCCAACCTGCACACATGCCACCCATCACTATCAATTCGGGTGTAGAACCAGTTGGAGCTAGCTTATCAACCAACAACTCCATAAGCACTCACATGTTCAACAAGGCATTCAAAGTTTTTCCCTCAAATGAATGTATCCTGTGTCCGCGGATGATCTCCAGCAACATCATGTTGTACCTATATACATTTGCTTTCTTTGACAGAAAAACGTTGGGGCCACTCCAGCACTCTGGTGCGATGTACCGACTGCACTACAAGCATGTATAGGTGTCAAAAAATGCCCAATTTGATTTTCATTTTGACGGTTAAGAGTTAGCATTCTTAATAATAATGGTGAAACTATTCGTTGCTTATGTACTTACGCAGTCCTAGCTGCCTTTTTGGTAGTCTGGTGGGTATTGCGACTATCACAAAGGCTCATCAAGTCAAAATCTGCTTTCTTTGGAATAAAGTCCTTGTCAAGAAGCACATTCTCTGGTTTAAGATCTCTATGAAGCATATTTTTGCCGTGGAGATAGCAAAGCCCTTGAGCTATCCGCAGAATGGTGTTGAACATAAATTCCAACTCTAGCTTTTGTCCTTGTGAAGATGCTACATTTGAAAGCCAAATTTATTAGATTTTTAACCTTGATAATCTTCTACCCGCTGTTTAAAGAGTAGTACCTTTGTAGAGAAGTTTTTGCAGGCTATTGTTAGCCGCAAACTCATAGATTAAAAATCTACATTCACCTTCAAAGCAACGCCCAAATAGCTTTAGTATGTTGTCATGGCGTAGGTCTGCCACAAGAGAGATTTCCCTCTTAAAATCTTTAATGTCCCTCTTCAAATCCTTCAGCATTTTTACATCCACTTCCCTGCCATTTTCAAGTACGCCCTGTGCCAATAGTTACATTATTGTGAGAGAGTATCAATAAGCCATTAAAATGGTTTTTTAGGGTTCTTATGAGTTAGAGCAGCGACGGATCTAGGAAAAAATTTAGGGGGGGCTGAACAAAAGTGTGACAGCAACATACCTCCGACTGCTGCTCGATCTTAAGTCTCAGCCCCACCTACACGATAGAACTTTGCCAAAAAATTCACGGGGGCTCTAGGGCTCTGGTATCGGTAGGGGGGGCTCGAGCCCCCCCAACGTGCACGCACCACAGCGCCTGTTGCATCGCCTGCTCCTATCCTTCCACACCTAGGTCAGCATGCACGACATTTTTCATTCTCTTATCCGTCCAGAGCTACCCAACCTGCACACATGCCACCCATCACTATCAATTCTGGTGTAGAACCAGTTAGAGCTAGCTTATCAACCAGCAACTCCATAAGCACTCACATGTTCAACAAGGCATTCAAAGTTTTTTCCCTCAAATGAATGTGTCCTGCGTCCGCTGATGATCTCCAGCAACATCACGCCGTAGCTGTATACATCTACTTTTTTTGACAGAAAAACCTTGGGGCCATTCCAACACTCTGGTGCGATGTACCCACTACACAACAAGCATGCATAGGTGTCAAAAAATGCCCAATTTGATTTTCATTTTGACGGTTAACAGTTACCATTCTAAATAATAATGGTGAAACTGTTGGTTGCTTATGTACTTACGCTGTCCTGGCTGCCTTTTTGGTAGTCTGGTGGGTATTGCGACTATCACAAAGGCTCATCAAGTCAAAATCTGCTATCTTCAGAATAAAGTCCTTGTCAAGAAGCACATTCTCTGGTTTAAGATCTCTGTGAAGCATATTTTTGCCATGGGGAAAGCAAAGCCCTTCAGCTATCCGTAGAATGATGTTGAACATCAATTCCCACTCTAGCTTTTGTCCTCATGAAGATGCTACATTTGAAAGCCAAATTTATTAGATTTTTAACCTTGATAATCTTCTACCCGCTGTTTAAAGAGTAGTACCTTTGTAGAGAAGTTTTTGTAGGCTATTGTTACCCGCAACCTCGTAGATTAAAAATCTACATTCACCTTCAAAGCAATGCCCAAATAGCTTTAATATGTTGTCATGACGCAGGTCTGCCACAAGAGAGATTTCCCTCTCAAAATCTTTAATGTCCCTCTTCAAATTCTTCGAAATTTTGATAGCAACTTCCCAGAAATTTTAAGTACGCCCTGTGCCAATAGTTACATTATTGTGAGAGAGTATCAATAAGCCATTAAACAGTGTTTTTAGGGTTCTTATGAGTTAGAGTAGCGGTGGATCCAGGAAAAAATTTAGGGGGGGCTAACCAAAAGTGCGACAGCAACGTACCTCTGACTACTGCTCGATCTTAAGTCTCAACCCCACCTACACAATAGAACTTTGCCAAAAAAAAATCCATGGGGGCTCCAGGGCTCCGGTATCGGAAGGGGGGCTCGAGCCCCCCCCAACGTGCACGCACTGCAGCACCTGTTGCATTGCCTGATCCTATCCTTCCACACCTAGGTCAACATGCATGACATTTTTCGCTCTCTTATCCATCTAGAGCTACCCAACCTGCACACAAGCCACCCATCACTATCAATTCAGGTGTAGAACTAGTTGGAGCTAGCTTATCAACCAACAAGTCCATAAGCACTCACATGTTCAACAAGGCATTCAAAGTTTTTTTCCCTCAAATGAATGTGTCTTGCGTGCACTGATGATCTCCAGCAACATCACGCCGTAGCTATATACATCTGCTTTCTTTGATAAAAAAACCTTGGGGCCATTCCAGCACTCTGGTGTGATGTACCCACTGCACAACAAGCATGCATAGGTGTAAAAAAATGCCCAATTTGATTTTCATTTTAACGGTTAACAGTTAGCATTCTTAATAATAATGGTGAAACTGTTGGTTGCTTATGTACTTACACTGTCCTGGCTGCCTTTTTGGTAGTCTTGTGGGTATTGCGACTATAACAAATCCTCATCAAGTCGAAATCTGCTATCTTCAAAAAAAGTCCTTGTCAAGAAGCACATTCTCTGGTTTAAGATCTCTGTGAAGCATATTTTTGCCATGGGGATAGCAAAGCCCTTGAGCTATTCATAGAATGATGTTGAACATCAATTCCCACTCTAGCTTTTGTCCTCATGAAGATGCTACATTTGAAAGCCAAATTTATTAGATTTTTAACCTTGATAATCTTCTACCCGTTGTTTAAACAGTAGTACCTTTATAGAGAAGTTTTTGTAGGCTATTGTTAGCCGCAAACTCGTAGATTAAAAATCTACATTCACCTTCAAAGCAATGCCCAAATAGCTTTAATATGTTGTCATGGCGCAGGTCTGCCACAAGAGAGATTTCCCTCTCAAAATCTTTAATGTCCCTCTTCAAATTCTTCAGCATTTTGATAGCAACTTCCTTGCCATTTTAAGTACACCCTATGACAATAGTTACATTATTGTGAGAGAGTATCAATAAGCCATTAAAATAGTGTTTTTAGGGTTCTTATGAGTTAGAGTAGCGGCGGATTCAGGAAAAAATTTAGGGGGGGCTAACCAAAAGTACGACAGCAACATACCTCCGACTACTGCTCGATCTTAAGTCTCAGCCCCACCTACACGATAGAACTTTGCCAAAAAAATTCATGGGGTTCCACGACTCTAGTATTGGAAGGGGGGCTCGAGCCCCCCCAACATGCACGCACCGCAACGCCTGTTTCATTGCCTGATCCTATCCTTCCACACCTAGGTCGGCATGCATGACATTTTTCGCTCTCTTATCCATCCAGAGCTACCCAACCTACACACATGCCACCCATCACTATCAATTCAGGTGTAGAAGCAGTTGGAGCTAGCTTATCTACCAGCAACTCCATAAGCACTCACATGTTCAACAAGGCATTCAAAGTTTTTCCCTCAAATGAATGTGTCATGCGTCCACTGATGATCTCCAGCAACATCTTACCTTAGCTGTATACATCTACTTTCTTTGATAGAAAAACCTTGGGGCCACTCCAGCACTCTAGTGCGATGTACCAACTGCACTACAAGCATGCATAGGTGTCAAAAAATGCCCAATTTGATTTTCATTTTTACGGTTAACAGTTACCATTCTTAATAATAATGGAGAAACTGTTGGTTGCTTATGTACTTACGCTATACCGGCAGCCTTTTTGGTAGTCTGGTGGGTATTGCGACTATCACAAATCCTCATCAAGTTGAAATCTGCTATCTTCGGAATAAAGTCCTTGTCAAGCAGCACATTCTCCGATTTAAGATCTCTATGAAGCATATTTTTGCCGTGGAGATAGCAAAGCCCTTGAGCTATCCGTAGAATGATGTTGAACATCAATTCCCACTCTAGCTTTTGTCCTCGTGCAGATGCTACATTTGAAAGCCAAATTTATTAGATTTTTAACCTTGATAATCTTCTACCCACTGTTTAAAGAGTAGTACCTTTGTAGAGAAGTTTTTGTAGGCTATTGTTAGCCGCAAACTCATAGATTAAAAATCTACATTCACCTTCAAAGCAATGCCCAAATAGCTTTAGTATGTTGTCGTGGCGTAGGTCTGCCACAAGAGAGATTTCCCTCTGAAAATCTATAATGTCCCCCTTCAAATCCTTCAGCATTTTCACAGCAACTTCCATGCCATTTTCAAGTATGCCATGTGCCAATAGTTACATTATTGTGAGAGAGTATCAATAAGCCATTAAAACGGTGTTTTTAGGGTTCTTATGAGTTAGAGCAGCGCCGGATCTAGGAAAAATTTTAGGGGGGCTGAACAAAAGTGCGACAGCAATATACCTTCAACTACTGCTCGATCTTAAGTCTCAGCCCCACCTACACGATAGAACTTTGCCAAAAAATTCATGGGGGCTCTAGGGCTCCGATATCGGTAGGGGGGCCTCGAGCCCCCCAACGTGCATGCACCGCAGCACCTGTTGCATCGCCTGCTCCTTTCCTTGCACACCTTGGTCAGCATGCATGACATTTTTCGCTCTCTTATCCGTCTAGAGCTACCCAACCTGCACTAATGCCACCCATCACTATCAATTCGGTTGTAGAACCAGTTGGAGCTAGCTTATCAACCAGCAACTCCATAAGCACTCACATGTTCAACAAGGCATTCAAAGTTTTTCCCTCAAATGAATGTGTCCTGCGTCCACTGATGATCTCCAGCAACATCTTACCTTAGCTGTATACATCTGCTTTCTTTGATAGAAAAACCTTGGGGCCACTCCAGCACTCTAGTACGATGTACCGACTGCACTACAAGCACGCATAGGTGTCAAAAAATGCCCAATTTGATTTTCATTTTGACGGTTAATAGTTACCATTCTTAATAATAATGGTGAAACTGTTGGTTGCTTATGTACTTACGCTATACCGGCAGCCTTTTTGGTAGTCTGGTGGGTATTGCGACTATCACAAATCCTCATCAAGTCGAAATCTGCTATCTTCGGAATAAAGTCCTTGTCAAGCAGCACATTCTCCGGTTTAAGATCTCTATGAAGCATATTTTTGTCGTGGAGATAGCAAAGCCCTTGAGCTATCCGCAGAATGATGTTGAACAACAATTCCCACTCTAGCTTTTGTCCTCGGGAAGATGCTACATTAGAAAGCCAACTTTATTAGATTTTTAACCTTGATAATCTTCTACCCGTTGTTTAAAGAGTAGTACCTTTGTAGAGAAGTTTTTGCAGGCTATTGTTAGCCGCAAACTCGTAGATTAAAAATCTACGTTCACCTTCAAACCAATGCCCAAATAGCTTTAGTATTTTGTCATGGCACAGGTCTGCCACAAGAGAGATTTCCCTCTCAAAATCTTTAATTTCCCTCTTCAAATTCTTTAGCATTTTCATAGCAACTTCTTTGCCATTTTTAGGGTTCTTATGAGTTAGAGAAGCGGCGGATCTCTGAAAAAATTTAGGGGGGGGGCTAAACAAAAGTGCGACAGCAACATACCTCCGACTACTGCTCGATCTTAAGTCTCAGCCCCACCTACACGATAGAACTTTGCCAAAAAAATTCATGGGGGCTCTAGGGCTCTGGTATCGAAAGGGGGGGCTCGAGCCGGCCCAATGTGCACGCACCGCAGCGCCTGTTGCATCGCCTGCTCCTGTCCTTCCACACCTAGGTCAGCATGCATGACATTTTTCGCTCTCTTAACCATCCAGAGCTACCCAACCTGCACACATGCCACCCATCACTATCAATTCGGGTGTAGAAGCAGTTGGAGCTAACTTATCAACCCGCAACAACATAAGCACTCACATGTTCAACAAGGCTTTCAAAGTTTTTCCCTCAAATGAATGTGTTCTGCGTCCGCTGATGATCTCCAGCAACATCACGCCGTAGCTATATACATCTGCTTTCTTTGACAGAAAAACCTTGGGGCCACTCTAGCACTCTGGTGCGATGTACCCACTGCACAACAAGCATGAATAGGTGTCAAAAAATGCCCAATTTGATTTTCATTTTAACGGTTAACAGTTAGCATTCTTAATAAAAATGGTGAAACTGTTGGTTGCTTATGTACTTCCACTGTCCCGGCTACCTTTTTGGTAGTCTTATGGGTATTGCGACTATAACAAATCCTCATCAAGTCGAAATCTGCTATCTTCGGAAAAAAGTCCTTGTCAAGAAGCACATTCTCTGGTTTAAGATCTCTGTGAAGCATATTTTTGCCATGGGGATAGCAAAGCCCTTGAGCTATTCATAGAATGATGTTGAACATCAATTCCCACTCTAGCTTTTGTCTTCATGAAGATGCTACATTTGAAAGCCAAATTTATTAGATTTTTAACCTTGATAATCTTCTACCCGTTGTTTAAACAGTAGTACCTTTGTAGAGAAGTTTTTGTAGGCTATTGTTAGCCGCAAACTCGTAGATTAAAAATCTACATTCACCTTCAAAGAAATGCCCAAATAGCTTTAATATGTTGTCATGGCGCAGGTCTGCCACACGAGAGATTTCCCTCTCAAAATCTTTAATGTCCCTCTTCAAATTGTTTAGCATTTTGATAGCAACTTCCCTGCCATTTTAAGTAAGCCCTATGCCAATAGTTACAATATTGTGAGAGAGTATCAATAAGCCATTAAAACAGTGTTTTTAGGGTTCTTATGAGTTAGAGTAGCGGCAGATTTTGGAAAAAAATTAGGGGGGGCTAACCAAAAGTGCGACAACAACATACCTCCGACTACTGCTCGATCTTAAGTCTCAGCTCCACCTACACGATAGAACTTTGCCAAAAAAATTCATAGGGTTCCACGGCTCTGGTATCGGAAGGGGGGCTCGAGCCCCCCCAACGTGCACGCACCGCAGCGCCTGTTGCATCGCCTGATCCTATCCTTCCACACCTAGGTCGGCATGCACGACATTTTTCGCTCTCTTATCCGTCCAGAGCTACCCAACCTGCACACATGCCACCCATCACTATCAATTCAGGTGTAGAAGCAGTTGGAGCTAGCTTATCAACCAGCAACTCCATAAGCACCCACATGTTCAACAAGGCATTCAAAGTTTTTACCTCAAATGAATGTGTCCTGCGTCCACTAATGATCTCCAGCAACATCTTACCTTAGCTGTATACATCTGCTTTCTTTGATAGAAAAACCTTGGGGCCACTCTAGCACTCTAGTACGATGTACCGACTGCACTACAAGCACGCATAGGTGTCAAAAAATGCCCAATTTGATTTTCATTTTGACGGTTAACAGTTACCATTCTTAATAATAATGGTGAAACTGTTGGTTGCTTATGTACTTACGCTATACCGGCAGCCTTTTTGGTAGTCTGGTGGGTACTGCGACTATCACAAATCCTCATCAAGTCGAAATCTGCTATCTTCGGAATAAAGTCCGTGTCAAGCAGCACATTCTCCGGTTTAAGATCTCTATGAAGCATATTTTTGCCGTGGAGATAGCAAAGCCCTTGAGCTATCCGCAGAATGATGTTGAACAACAATTCCCACTCTAGCTTTTGTCCTCGGGAAGATGCTACATTAGAAAGCCAATTTTATTAGATTTTTAACCTTGATAATCTTCTACCCATTGTTTAAAGAGTAGTACCTTTGTAGAGAAGTTTTTGCAGGCTATTGTTAGCCGCAAACTCGTAGATTAAAAATCTACGTTCACCTTCAAACCAATGCCCAAATAGCTTTAGTATTTTGTCATGGCACAGGTCTGCCACAAGAGAGATTTCCTTCTCAAAATCTTTAATTTCCCTCTTCAAATTCTATAGCATTTTCATAGCAACTTCTTTGCCATTTTTAGGGTTCTTATGAGTTAGAGAAGCGGCGGATCTCTGAAAAAATTTAGGGGGGGGGCTAAACAAAAGTGCGACAGCAACATACCTCCGACTACTGCTCGATCTTAAGTCTCAGCCCCACCTACACGATAGAACTTTGCCAAAAAAATTCATGGGGGCTCTAGGGCTCTGGTATCGGAAGGGGGGGCTCGAGCCGGCCTAATGTGCACGCACCGCAGTGCCTGTTGCATCGCCTGCTCCTGTCCTTCCACACCTAGGTCAGCATGCACGACATTTTTCGCTCTCTTATCCATCCAGAGCTACCCAACCTGCACACATGCCACCCATCACTATCAATTCGGGTGTAGAAGCAGTTGGAGCTAACTTATCAACCAGCAACAACATAAGCACTCACATGTTCAACAAGGCATTCAAAGTTTTTCCCTCAAATGAATGTGTTCTGCGTCCGCTAATGATCTCCAGCAACATCACGCCGTAGCTATATACATCTGCTTTCTTTGACAGAAAAACCTTGGGGCCACTCTAGCACTCTGGTGCGATGTACCCACTGCACAACAAGCATGAATAGGTGTCAAAAAATGCCCAATTTGATTTTCATTTTGACGGTTAACAGTTACCATTCTTATTAATAATGGTGAAACTGTTGGTTGCTTATGTACTTACGCTGTCCCGACTGCCTTTTTGGTAGTCTGGTGGGTATTACGACTACCACAAATCCACATCAAGTCAAAATCTGCTATCTTCGGAATAAAGTCCTTGTCAAGAAGCACATTCTTTAGTTTAAGATCTCTGTGAAGCATATTTTTGCCATGGGGATAGCAAAGCCCTTGAGCTATCCGTAGAATGATGTTGAACATCAATTCCCACTCTAGCTTTTGTCCTCGTGAAGATGCTACATTTGAAAGCCAAATTTATTAGATTTTTAACCTTGATAATCTTCTACCCGCTGTTTAAAGAGTAGTACCTTTGTAGAGAAGTTTTTGTAGGCTATTGTTACACGCAAATTCATAGATTAAAAATCTACATTCACCTTCAAAGCAATGCCCAAATGGCTTTAATATGTTGTCATGACGCAGGTCTGCCACAAGAGAGATTTCCCTCTCAAAATCTTTAATGTCCCTCTTCAAATTCTTCAGCATTTTGATAGCAACTTCCCTGCCATTTTAAGTACGCCCTGTGCCAATAGTTACATTATTGTGAGAGAGTATCAATAAGCCATTAAACAGTGTTTTTAGGGTTCTTATGAGTTAGAGTAGCGGCGAATCCAGGAAAAAATTTAGGGGCGGCTAACCAAAAGTGCGACAGCAACATACCTCCGACTACTGCTCGATCTTAAGTCTCAGCCCCACCTACACAATAGAACTTTGCCAAAAAATCCATGGGGGCTCTAGGGCTCTGGTATCGGAACAGGGGCTCGAGCCCCCCCAACGTGCACGCACTGCAACGCCTGTTGCATTGCCTGATCCTATCCTTCCACACATAGGTCAGCATGCATGACATTTTTCGCTCTCTTATCCGTCTAGAGCTACCCAACCAGCACACAAGCCACCCATCACTATCAATTTGGGTGTAGAACTAGTTGGAGCTAGCTTATCAACCAACAAGTCCATAAGCACTCACATGTTCAACAAGGCATTCAAAGTTTTTTTCCCTCAAATGAATGTGTCCTGCGTGCGCTGATGATCTCCAGCAACATCACACCGTCGCTATATACATCTGCTTTCTTTGATAGAAAAACCTTGGGGCCACTCCAACACTCTGGTGCGATGTACCCACTGCACAACAAGCATGCATAGGTGTAAAAAAATGCCCAATTTGATTTTCATTTTAACGGTTAACAGTTAGCATTCTTAATAAAAATGGTGAAACTGTTGGTTGCTTATGTACTTCCACTGTCCCGGCTGCCTTTTTGGTAGTCTTGTGGGTATTGCGACTATAACAAATCCTCATCAAGTCGAAATCTGCTATCTTCGGAAAAAAGTCCTTGTCAAGAAGCACATTCTCTGGTTTAAGATCTCTGTGAAGCATATTTTTGCCATGGGGATAGCAAAGCCCTTGAGCTATTCATAGAATGATGTTGAACATCAATTCCCACTCTAGCTTTTGTCTTCATGAAGATGCTACATTTGAAAGCCAAATTTATTAGATTTTTAACCTTGATAATCTTCTACCCGTTGTTTAAACAGTAGTACCTTTGTAGAGAAGTTTTTGTAGGCTATTGTTAGCCGCAAACTCGTAGATTAAAAATCTACATTCACCTTCAAAGCAATGCCCAAATAGCTTTAATATGTTGTCATGGCGTAGGTCTGCCACACGAGAGATTTCCCTCTCAAAATCTTTAATGTCCCTCTTCAAATTGTTTAGCATTTTGATAGCAACTTCCCTGCCATTTTAAGTAAGCCCTATGCCAATAGTTACATTATTGTGAGAGAGTATCAATAAGCCATTAAAACAGTGTTTTTAGGGTTCTTATGAGTTAGAGTAGCGGCGGATTTTGGAAAAAATTTAGGGGGGGCTAACCAAAAGTGCGACAACAACATACCTCCGACTACTGCTCGATCTTAAGTCTCAGCTCCACCTACACGATAGAACTTTGCCAAAAAAATTCATGGGGTTCCACGGCTCTGGTATCGGAAGGGGGGCTCGAGCCCCCCCAACGTGCATGCACCGCAGCGCCTGTTGCATCGCCTGATCCTATCCTTCCACACCTAGGTCGGCATGCACGACATTTTTCGCTCTCTTATCCGTCCAGAGCTACCCAACCTGCACACATGCCACCCATCACTATCAATTCAGGTGTAGAAGCAGTTGGAGCTAGCTTATCAACCAGCAACTCCATAAGCACCCACATGTTCAACAAGGCATTCAAAGTTTTTACCTCAAATGAATGTGTCCTGCGTCCACTAATGATCTCCAGCAACATCTTACCTTAGCTGTATACATCTGCTTTCTTTGATAGAAAAACCTTGGGGCCACTCCAGCACTCTAGTACGATGTACCGACTGCACTACAAGCACGCATAGGTGTCAAAAAATGCCCAATTTGATTTTCATTTTGACGGTTAACAGTTACCATTCTTAATAATAATGGTGAAACTGTTGGTTGCTTATGTACTTACGCTATACCGGCAGCCTTTTTGGTAGTCTGGTGGGTACTGCGACTATCACAAATCCTCATCAAGTCGAAATCTGCTATCTTCGGAATAAAGTCCGTGTCAAGCAGCACATTCTCCGGTTTAAGATCTCTATGAAGCATATTTTTGCCGTGGAGATAGCAAAGCCCTTGAGCTATCCGCAGAATGATGTTGAACAACAATTCCCACTCTAGCTTTTGTCCTCGGGAAGATGCTACATTAGAAAGCCAATTTTATTAGATTTTTAACCTTGATAATCTTCTACCCATTGTTTAAAGAGTAGTACCTTTGTAGAGAAGTTTTTGCAGGCTATTGTTAGCCGCAAACTCGTAGATTAAAAATCTACGTTCACCTTCAAACCAATGCCCAAATAGCTTTAGTATTTTGTCATGGCACAGGTCTGCCACAAGAGAGATTTCCCTCTCAAAATCTTTAATTTCCCTCTTCAAATTCTTTAGCATTTTCATAGCAACTTCTTTGCCATTTTTAGGGTTCTTATGAGTTAGAGAAGCGGCGGATCTCTGAAAAAATTTAGGGGGGGGCTAAACAAAAGTGCGACAGCAACATACCTCTGACTACTGCTCGATCTTAAGTCTCAGCCCCACCTACACGATAGAACTTTGCCAAAAAAATTCATGGGGGCTCTAGGGCTCTGGTATCGGAAGGGGGAGGGCTCGAGCCGGTCCAATGTGCACGCACCGCAGCGCCTGTTGCATCGCCTGCTCCTGTCCTTCCACACCTAGGTCAGCATGCACGACATTTTTCGCTCTCTTATCCATCCAGAGCTACCCAACCTGCACACATGCCACCCATCACTATCAATTCGGGTGTAGAAGCAGTTGGAGCTAACTTATCAACCAGCAACAACATAAGCACTCACATGTTCAACAAGGCATTCAAAGTTTTTCCCTCAAATGAATGTGTTCTGCGCCCGCTAATGATCTCCAGCAACATCACGCCGTAGCTATATACATCTGCTTTCTTTGACAGAAAAACCTTGGGGCCACTCTAGCACTCTGGTGCGATGTACCCACTGCACAACAAGCATGAATAGGTGTCAAAAAATGCCCAATTTGATTTTCATTTTGACGGTTAACAGTTACCATTCTTAATAATAATGGTGAAACTGTTGGTTGCTTTTGTACTTACGCTGTCCCAACTGCCTTTTTGGTAGTTTGGTGGGTATTACGACTACCACAAATCCTCATCAAGTCAAAATCTGCTATCTTCGGAATAAAGTCCTTGTCAAGAAGCACATTCTTTGGTTTAAGATCTCTGTGAAGCATATTTTTGCCATGGGGATAGCAAAGCCCTTGAGCTATCCGTAGAATGATGTTGAACATCAATTCCCACTCTAGCTTTTGTCCTCATGAAGATGCTACATTTGAAAGCCAAATTTATTAGATTTTTAACCTTGATAATCTTCTACCCGTTGTTTAAACAGTAGTACCTTTGTAGAGAAGTTTTTGTAGGCTATTGTTAGCCGCAAACTCGTAGATTAAAAATCTACATTCACCTTCAAAGCAATGCCCAAATAGCTTTAATATGTTGTCATGGCGCAGGTCTGCCACACGAGAGATTTCCCTCTCAAAATCTTTAATGTCCCTCTTCAAATTGTTTAGCATTTTGATAGCAACTTCCCTGCCATTTTAAGTAAGCCCTATGCCAATAGTTACATTATTGTGAGAGAGTATCAATAAGCCATTAAAACAGTGTTTTTAGGGTTCTTATGAGTTAGAGTAGCGGCGGATTTTGGAAAAAATTTAGGGGGGGCTAACCAAAAGTGCGACAACAACATACCTCCGACTACTGCTCGATCTTAAGTCTCAGCTCCACCTACACGATAGAACTTTGCCAAAAAAATTCATGGGGTTCCACGGCTCTGGTATCGGAAGGGGGGCTCGAGCCCCCCCAACGTGCACGCAGCGTAGCGCCTGTTGCATCGCCTGATCCTATCCTTCCACACCTAGGTCGGCATGCACGACATTTTTCGCTCTCTTATCTGTCCAGAGCTACCCAACCTGCACACATGCCACCCATCACTATCAATTCAGGTGTAGAAGCAGTTGGAGCTAGCTTATCAACCAGCAACTCCATAAGCACCCACATGTTCAACAAGGCATTCAAAGTTTTTACCTCAAATGAATGTGTCCTGCGTCCACTAATGATCTCCAGCAACATCTTACCTTAGCTGTATACATCTGCTTTCTTTGATAGAAAAACCTTGGGGCCACTCCAGCACTCTAGTACGATGTACCGACTGCACTACAAGCACGCATAGGTGTCAAAAAATGCCCAATTTGATTTTCATTTTGACGGTTAACAGTTACCATTCTTAATAATAATGGTGAAACTGTTGGTTGCTTATGTACTTACGCTATACCGGCAGCCTTTTTGGTAGTCTGGTGGGTACTGCGACTATCACAAATCCTCATCAAGTCGAAATCTGCTATCTTCGGAATAAAGTCCGTGTCAAGCAGCACATTCTCCGGTTTAAGATCTCTATGAAGCATATTTTTGCCGTGGAGATAGCAAAGCCCTTGAGCTATCCGCAGAATGATGTTGAACAACAATTCCCACTCTAGCTTTTGTCCTCGGGAAGATGCTACATTAGAAAGCCAATTTTATTAGATTTTTAACCTTGATAATCTTCTACCCATTGTTTAAAGAGTAGTACCTTTGTAGAGAAGTTTTTGCAGGCTATTGTTAGCCGCAAACTCGTAGATTAAAAATCTACGTTCACCTTCAAACCAATGCCCAAATAGCTTTAGTATTTTGTCATGGCACAGGTCTGCCACAAGAGAGATTTCCCTCTCAAAATCTTTAATTTCCCTCTTCAAATTCTTTAGCATTTTCATAGCAACTTCTTTGCCATTTTTAGGGTTCTTATGAGTTAGAGAAGCGGCGGATCTCTGAAAAAATTTAGGGGGGGGCTAAACAAAAGTGCGACAGCAACATACCTCTAACTACTGCTCGATCTTAAGTCTCAGCCCCACCTACACGATAGAACTTTGCCAAAAAAATTCATGGGGGCTCTAGGGCTCTGGTATCGGAAGGGGGGGGGCTCGAGCCGGTCCAATGTGCACGCACCGCAGCGCCTGTTGCATCGCCTGCTCCTGTCCTTCCACACCTAGGTCAGCATGCACGACATTTTTCGCTCTCTTATCCATCCAGAGCTACCCAACCTGCACACATGCCACCCATCACTATCAATTCGGGTGTAGAAGCAGTTGGAGCTAACTTATCAACCAGCAACAACATAAGCACTCACATGTTCAACAAGGCATTCAAAGTTTTTCCCTCAAATGAATGTGTTCTGCGTCCGCTAATGATCTCCAGCAACATCACGCCGTAGCTATATACATCTGCTTTCTTTGACAGAAAAACCTTGGGGCCACTCTAGCACTCTGGTGCGATGTACCCACTGCACAACAAGCATGAATAGGTGTCAAAAAATGCCCAATTTGATTTTCATTTTGACGGTTAACAGTTACCATTCTTAATAATAATGGTGAAACTGTTGGTTGCTTATGTACTTACGCTGTCCCAACTGCCTTTTTGGTAGTCTGGTGGGTATTACGACTACCACAAATCCTCATCAAGTCAAAATCTGCTATCTTCGGAATAAAGTCCTTGTCAAGAAGCACATTCTTTGGTTTAAGATCTCTGTGAAGCATATTTTTGCCATGGGGATAGCAAAGCCCTTGAGCTATCCGTAGAATGATGTTGAACATCAATTCCCACTCTAGCTTTTGTCCTCATGAAGATGCTACATTTGAAAGCCAAATTTATTAGATTTTTAACCTTGATAATCTTCTACCCGTTGTTTAAACAGTAGTACCTTTGTAGAGAAGTTTTTGTAGGCTATTGTTAGCCGCAAACTCGTAGATTAAAAATCTACATTCACCTTCAAAGCAATGCCCAAATAGCTTTAATATGTTGTCATGGCGCAGGTCTGCCACACGAGAGATTTCCCTCTCAAAATCTTTAATGTCCCTCTTCAAATTGTTTAGCATTTTGATAGCAACTTCCCTGCCATTTTAAGTAAGCCCTATGCCAATAGTTACATTATTGTGAGAGAGTATCAATAAGCCATTAAAACAGTGTTTTTAGGGTTCTTATGAGTTAGAGTAGCGGCGGATTTTGGAAAAAATTTAGGGGGGGCTAACCAAAAGTGCGACAACAACATACCTCCGACTACTGCTCGATCTTAAGTCTCAGCTCCACCTACACGATAGAACTTTGCCAAAAAAATTCATGGGGTTCCACGGCTCTGGTATCGGAAGGGGGGCTCGAGCCCCCCCAACGTGCACGCAGCGTAGCGCCTGTTGCATCGCCTGATCCTATCCTTCCACACCTAGGTCGGCATGCACGACATTTTTCGCTCTCTTATCTGTCCAGAGCTACCCAACCTGCACACATGCCACCCATCACTATCAATTCAGGTGTAGAAGCAGTTGGAGCTAGCTTATCAACCAGCAACTCCATAAGCACCCACATGTTCAACAAGGCATTCAAAGTTTTTACCTCAAATGAATGTGTCCTGCGTCCACTAATGATCTCCAGCAACATCTTACCTTAGCTGTATACATCTGCTTTCTTTGATAGAAAAACCTTGGGGCCACTCCAGCACTCTAGTACGATGTACCGACTGCACTACAAGCACGCATAGGTGTCAAAAAATGCCCAATTTGATTTTCATTTTGACGGTTAACAGTTACCATTCTTAATAATAATGGTGAAACTGTTGGTTGCTTATGTACTTACGCTATACCGGCAGCCTTTTTGGTAGTCTGGTGGGTACTGCAACTATCACAAATCCTCATCAAGTCGAAATCTGCTATCTTCGGAATAAAGTCCGTGTCAAGCAGCACATTCTCCGGTTTAAGATCTCTATGAAGCATATTTTTGCCGTGGAGATAGCAAAGCCCTTGAGCTATCCGCAGAATGATGTTGAACAACAATTCCCACTCTAGCTTTTGTCCTCGGGAAGATGCTACATTAGAAAGCCAATTTTATTAGATTTTTAACCTTGATAATCTTCTACCCATTGTTTAAAGAGTAGTACCTTTGTAGAGAAGTTTTTGCAGGCTATTGTTAGCCGCAAACTCGTAGATTAAAAATCTACGTTCACCTTCAAACCAATGCCCAAATAGCTTTAGTATTTTGTCATGGCACAGGTCTGCCACAAGAGAGATTTCCTTCTCAAAATCTTTAATTTCCCTCTTCAAATTCTATAGCATTTTCATAGCAACTTCTTTGCCATTTTTAGGGTTCTTATGAGTTAGAGCAGCGGCGGATCTCTGAAAAAATTTAGGGGGGGCTAAACAAAAGTGCGACAGCAACATACCTCCGACTACTGCTCGATCTTAAGTCTTAGCCCCACCTACACGATAGAACTTTGCCAAAAAAATTCATGGGGGCTCCAGGGCTCTGGTATCGGAAGGGGGGGCTCGAGCCGCCCCAATGTGCACGCACCGCAGCGCCTGTTGCATCGCCTGCTCCTGTCCTTCCACACCTAGGTCAGCATGCACGACATTTTTCGCTCTCTTATCCATCCAGAGCTACCCAACCTGCACACATGCCACCCATCACTATCAATTCGGGTGTAGAAGCAGTTGGAGCTAGCTTATCAACCAGCAACTCCATAAGCACTCACATGTTCAACAAGGCATTCAAAGTTTTTCCCTCAAATGAATGTGTTCTGCGTCCGCTGATGATCTCCAGCAACATCACGCCGTAGCTATATACATCTGCTTTCTTTGACAGAAAAACCTTGGGGCCACTCTAGCACTCTGGTGCGATGTACCCACTGCACAACAAGCATGAATAGGTGTCAAAAAATGCCCAATTTGATTTTCATTTTGACGGTTAACAGTTACCATTCTTAATAATAATTGTGAAACTGTTGGTTGCTTATGTACTTACGCTGTCCCGGCTGCCTTTTTGGTAGTCTGGTGGGTATTGCGACTATCACAAATCCTCATCAAGTCGAAATCTGCTATCTTCGGAATAAAGTCCTTATCAAGATCCACATTCTCTAGTTTAAGATCTCTATGAAGAATATTTTTGCCGTGGAGATAGCAAAGCCCTTGAGCTATCCGTAGAATGATGTTGAACAACAATTTCCACTCTAGCTTTTGTCCTCGGGAAGATACTACATTTGAAAGCCAATTTTATTAGATTTTTAACCTTGATAATCTTCTACCCGCTGTTTAAAGAGTAGTACCTTTGTAGAGAAGTTTTTGCAGGCTATTGTTAGCCGCAAACTCGTAGATTAAAAATCTATGTTCACCTTCAAACCAATGCCCAAATAGCTTTAGTATGTTGTCGTGGCACAGGTCTACCACAAGAGAGATTTCCCTCTCAAAATCTTTAATGTCCCTCTTCAAATTCTTCAGCATTTTCACAGGAACTTCCCTGCCATTTTCAAGTACGCCCTATGCTAATAGTTAGATTATTGTGAGAGAGTATCAATAAGCCATTAAAACAGTGTTTTTAGGGTTCTTATGAGTTAGAGCAGCGGCGGATCCAGGAAAAATTTTAGGGGGGCTGAACAAAAGTGCGACAGCAACATACCTCCGACTGTTGCTCGATCTTAAGTCTCAGCCCCACCTACACGATAGAACTTTGCCAAAAAAATCATGGGGCTCCAGGGCTCCGGTATCGGTCGTGCATGCACCGCAGCGCCTGTAGCATCGCCTGATACTGTCCTTCCACACCTAGGTCAGCATGCATGACATTTTTTGCTCTCTTATCCATCTAGAGCTACCCAACCTGCACACATGCCACCCATCACTATCCATTTGGGTGTAGAACCAGTTGGAGCTAGATTATCAACCAGCAACTCCATAAGCACTCACATGTCCAACAAGGCATTCAAAGTTTTTTTCCCTCAAATGAATGTGTCCTGCGTCCGCTGATTATCTCCAGCAACATCACGCCGTAGCTGTATACATCAGCTTTCTTTGAAAGAAAAACCTTGGGGCCACTCTAGCACTCTGGTGCGATGTACCCACTGCACAACAAGCATGCATAGGTGTAAAAAATGCCCAATTTGATTTTCATTTTGCCGGTTAACAGTTACTTTTCTTAATAATAATAGTGAAACTGTTGGTTGCTTATGTACTTACGTTGTCCCGGCTGCCTTTTTGGTAGTCTGGTGGGTATTGCGACTATCACAAATCCTCATCAAGTCAAAATCTGCTATCTTTAGAATAAAGTCCTTGTCAAGAAGCACATTCTCTGGTTTAAGATCTCTATGAAGCATATTTTTGCCGTGGAGATAGCAAAACCCTTGAGCTATCCGTAGAATGATGTTGAACATCAATTCCCACTCTAGCTTTTTGCCTCATGAAGATGCTACATTTGAAAGCCAAATTTATTAGATTTTTAACCTTGATAATCTTCTACCCGCTGTTTAAAGAGTAATACCTTTGTAGAGAAGTTTTTGCAGGCTATTGGTAGCCGCAAACTCATAGATTAAAAATCTACGTTCACCTTCAAAGCAATGCCCAAAATGCTTTAGTATGTTGTCTTGGCGCAGGTCTGCCACAAGAGAGATTTCCATCTCAAAATCTTTAATGCCCCTCTTCAAATTCTTCAGCATTTTCATAGCAACTTCCCTACCATTTTCAAGTACGCCCTATGCCAATAGTTACATTATTGTGAGAGAGTATCAATAAGCCATTAAATTGGTGTTTTGAGGCTTCTTATGAGTTAGAGCAGCGACGGATTTAGGAAAAAATTTAGGAGGGCTGAACAAAAGTGCGACATCAATATACCTCCGACTGCTGCTCGATCTTAAGTCTCAGCCTCACCTACACGATAGAACTTTGCCAAAAAAATTCATGGGGGCTCCAGGGCTCCAGTATCGGTAGGGGGGGCTCGAGCCCCCCAACGTGCATGCACCGCAGCGCCTGTTGCATCGCCTGCTCCAGTCCTTCCACACCTAGGTCATCATGCATGATATTTTTCGCTCTCTTATCTGTCCAGAGCTACCCAACCTGTACACATGCCACCCATCACTATCAATTTGGGTGTAGAACCAGTAGGAGCTAGCTTATCAACCAGCAACTCCATAAGCACTCACATGTTCAACATGGCATTCAAAGTTTTTCCCCTCAAATGAATATGTCCTGCGTCCGCTGATGATCTGCAGCAACATCACGCCGTCGCTGTATACATCTGCTTTCTTTGATAGAAAAACCTTGGGGCCACTCCAGCAATCTTGTGCGATGTACCCACTGCACAACAAGCATGCATAGGTGTAAAAAATGCCCAATTTGATTTTCATTTTGATAGTTAATTGTTACCATTCTTTGTCATAATTGTGAAATTGTTGGTTGCTTATGTACTTATGCGGTCTCGGCTATCTTTTTGGTAGTCTGGTGGGTATTTCGACTATCACAAATCCTCATCAAGTCGAAATCCGCTATCTTCGGAATAAAGTCCTTATCAAGAAGCACATTCTCTGGTTTAAGATCTCTGTGAAGCATATTTTTGCCGTGGAGATAGCAAAGCCCTTGAGCTATCCGTAGAATGATGTGAACATCAATTCCCACTCTTGCTTTTGTCCATGTGAAGATGCTACATTTGAAAGCCAAATTTATTAGATTTTTAACCTTGATTATCTTCTACCAGCTGTTTAAAGAGTAGTACCTTTGTAGAGAAGTTTTTGCAGGCTATTGTTAGCCGCAAACTCGTAGATTAAAAATCTACGTTCACCTTCAAAGCAATACGCAAATAGCTTTAGTATGTTGTCATGGCGCAGGTCTACCACAAGAGAGATTTCCCTCTCAAAATCTTTAATGTCCCTCTTCAAATTCTTCAGCATTTTCATAGCAACTTCCCTGCCAGTTTCAAGTACGCCCTGTGCTAATAGTTAGATTATTGTGAGAGAGTATCAATAAGCCATTAAAATGGTGTTTTAGGGTTCTTATGAGTTAGAGCTGCGGCGGATCTAGGAAAAATTTTAGGGGGGGCTGAACAAAAGTGCGACAGCAACATACCTCCGATTGTTGCTCGATCTTAAGTCTCAGCACCACCTATATGATAGAACTTTGCCAAAAAAATCGTGGGGCTCCGGGGCTTCGGTATCGGTCGTGCATGCACCGCAGCGCCTGTTGCATCGCCTGATCCTGTCCTTCCACACCTAGGTCAACATGCACAACATTTTTTGCTCTCTTATCTGTCCAGAGCTACCCAACCTGCACACATGCCACCCATCACTATCAATTTGGGTGTAGAACCAATTGGAGCTAGCTTATCAACTAGCAACTCCATAAGCACTCACATCTTCAACAAGGCATTCAAAGTTTTTTCACTCAAATGAATGTGTCCTACGTCCGCTGATGATCTCCAGCAACATCAAGCCATAGCTGTATACATCTGCTTTCTTTGACAGAAAAACCTTGGGGCCACCCTAGCACTCTGGTGCGATGTACCCACTGCACAACAAGCATGCATAGGTGTCAAAAAATGCCCAATTTGATTTTCATTTTGACGGTTAACAGTTCCCATTCTTAATCATAATTGTGAAATTGTTGGTTGCTTATGTACTTACACTATCCCAGTTACCTTTTTGGTAGTCTGGTGGGTATTTCGACTATCACAAATCCTCATCAAGTCGAAATCTTCCATCTTCGGAATAAGGTCCTTGTCAAGAAGCACATTCTCTGGTTTAAGATCTCTGTGAAGCATATTCTTGGTGTGGAGATAGCAAAGCCCTTGAGCTATCCGTAGAATGATGTTGAACATCAATTCCCACTCTAGCTTGTGTCCTCGTAAAGATGCTACATTTGAAAGCCAAATTTATTAGATTTTTAACCTTGATAATCTTCTACCCGCTGTTTAAAGAGTAGTACCTTTGTAGAGAAGTTTTTGCAGGCTATTGTTAGCCGCAAACTCGTAGATTAAAAATCTATGTTCACCTTCAAAGCAATGGCCAAATAGCTTTAGTATGTAGTCATGGCACAGGTGTGCCACAAGAGAGATTTCCCTCTCAAAATCTTTAATGCCCCTCTTCAAATTCTTCAGCATTTTCACAGCAACTTCCCTGCCATTTTCAAGTACGCCCGGTGCCAATAGTTACATTATTGTGAGAGAGTATCAATAAGCCATTAAAACTGTGTTTTTAGGGTTCTTATGAGTTAGAGCAGCGGTGGATCTAGGAAAAAATTTAGGGGGGGGCTAAACAAAAGTGCGACAGCAACATACCTGCGACTGCTGCTCGATATTAAGTCTCAGCCACACCTATACGATAGAACTTTGCCAAAAAATTCATGGGGGCTCTAGGACAATAGTATCGGAAGGGGGGCTCAAGCTCCCCCCAACGTGCACGCACCGCAGCGCCTGTTGGATCGCCTGCTCCTGTCCTTCCACACCTAGGTCAGCATGCACGACATTTTTCGCTCTCTTATCCATCCAGAGCTACCCAACCTACACACATGCCACCCATCACTATCAATTCAAGTGTAGAACCAGTTGGAGCTAGCTTATCAACCAGCAACTCCATAAGCACTCACATCTTCAACAAGGCATTCAAAGTTTTTTCCCTCAAATGAAAGTGTCCTGCGTCCGCTGATGATCTCCAACAACATCACGCCGTAGCTGTATACATTTGCTTTCTTTGATAGAAAAACCTTGGGGCCACTCCAACACTCTGGTGCGATGTACCCACTGCACAACAAGCATGCATATGTGTCAAAAAATGCCCAATTTGATTTTCATTTTGACGGTTAACAGTTACCATTCTTAATCATAATGGAGAAACTGTTGGTTGCTTATGTACTTACGCTGTCCCGGCTGCCTTTTTGGTAGTCTGGTGGGTATTGCGACTATCATAAATCCTCATCAAGTCAAAATCTGCTATCTTTGAAATAAAGTCCTTGTCAAGAAGCACATTCTTTGGTTTAAGATCTCTATGAAGCATATTTTTGCCATGGAGATAGCAAAGCCCTTGAGCTATCCGCAGAATGATGTTGAACGTCAATTCCCACTCTAGCTTTTGTCCTCGTTGAAGATGCTACATTTGAAAGCCAAATTTATTAGATTTTTAACCTTGATAATCTTCTACCCGCTGTTTAAAGAGTAGTACCTTTGTAGAGAACTTTTTGTATGCTATTGTAAGCTGCAAACTCATAGATTAAAAATCTACGTTCACCTTCAAAGCAATGCCCAAATAGCTTTAGTATGTTGTCATGGCGCAGGTCTACCACAAGAGAGATTTCCCTCTTAAAATCTTTAATGTCCCTCTTCAAATTCTTTAGCATTTTCATAGCAGCTTCCCTACCATTTTCAAGTACGCCCTATGCTAATAGTTACATTATTGTGAGAGAGTATCAATAAGCCATTGAAACAGTGTTTTTAGGGTTCTTATGAGTTAGAGCGGCGGCGGATCTAGGAAAAAATTTAGGGGGGGCTAAACAAAAGTGCGACAGCAACATACCTCCGACTACTGCTCGATCTTAAGTCTCAGCCCCACCTACACGATAGAACTTTGCCAAAAAAATTCATGGGGGCTCTAGGGCTCTGGTATCGGAAGGGGGGGGGGGCTCGAGCCGGTCCAATGTGCACGCACCGCAGCGCCTGTTGCATCGCCTGCTCCTGTCCTTCCACACCTAGGTCAGCATGCACGACATTTTTCGCTCTCTTATCCATCCAGAGCTACCCAACCTGCACACATGCCACCCATCACTATCAATTCAGGTGTAGAACCAGTTGGAGCTAGCTTATCAACCAGCAACTCCATAAGCACTCACATCTTCAACAAGGCATTCAAAGTTTTTTTTCCCTCAAATGAAAGTGTCCTGCGTCCGCTGATGATCTCCAACAACATCACGCCGTAGCTATATACATCTGCTTTCTTTGATAGAAAAACCTTGGGGCCACTCCAGCACTCTGGTGCGATGTACCCACTGCACAACAAGCATGCATATGTGTCAAAAAATGCCCAATTTGATTTTCATTTTGACGGTTAACAGTTACCATTCTTAATCATAATGGAGAAATTGTTGGTTGTTTATGTACTTACGCTGTCCCGGCTGCCTTTTTGGTTGTCTGGTGGGTATTGCGACTATCACAAATCCTCATCAAGTCAAAATCTACTATCTTTGAAATAAAGTCCTTGTCAAGAAGCACATTCTCTGGTTTAAGATCTCTATGAAGCATATTTTTGCCGTGGAGATAGCAAAGCCCTTGAGCTATCCGTAGAATGATGTTGAACATCAATTCCCACTCTAGCTTTTGTCCTCATTGAAGATGCTACATTTGAAAGCCAAATTTATTAGATTTTTAACCTTGATAATCTTCTACCCGCTGTTTAAAGAGTAGTACCTTTGTAGAGAAATTTTTGTAGGCTATTGTTAGCCGCAAACTCGTAGATTAAAAATCTACGTTCACCTTCAAACCAATGCCCAAATAGCTTTAGTATGTTGTCATGGTGCAGGTCTACCACAAGAGAGATTTCCCTCTCAAAATCTTTAATGTCCCTCTTCAAATTCTTCAGCATTTTCACAGCAACTTCCCTGCCATTTTCAAGTATGCCCTGTGCTAACAGTTAGATTATTGTGAGAGAGTATCAATAAGCCATTAAAACGGTGTTTTTAGGGTTCTTATGAGTTAGAGCTACGGCGGATCCAGGAAACATTTTAGGGGGGGGCTGAACAAAAGTGCAACAGCAACATACCTCCGACTGTTGCTCGATCTTAAGTCTCAGCCCCACCTATACGATAGAACTTTGCCAAAAAAATCATGGGGCTCCAGGGCTTCGGTATCGGTCGTGCATGCACCGCAACGCCTGTTGCATCGCCTGCTCCAGTCCTTCCACACCTAGGTCATCATGCATGATATTTTTCGCTCTCTTATCTGTCCAGAGCTACCTAACCTATACACATGCCACCCATCACTATCAATTTGGGTGTAGAACCAGTAGGAGCTAGCTTATCAACCAACAACTCCATAAGCACTCACATGTTCAACATGGCATTCAAAGTTTTTCCCCTCAAATGAATATGTCCTGCGTCCGTTGATGATCTGCAGCAACATCACGCCGTCGCTGTATACATCTGCTTTCTTTGATAGAAAAACCTTGGGGCCACTCCAGCAATCTTGTGCGATGTACCCACTGCACAACAAGCATGCATAGGTGTAAAAAATGCCCAATTTGATTTTCATTTTGATAGTTAACTGTTACCATTCTTTGTCATAATTGTGAAATTGTTGGTTGCTTATGTACTTATGCGGTCTCGGCTATCTTTTTGGTAGTCTGGTGGGTATTTCGACTATCACAAATCCTCATCAAGTTGAAATCTGCTATCTTCGGAATAAAGTCCTTATCAAGAAGCACATTCTCTGGTTTAAGATCTCTGTGAAGCATATTTTTGCCGTGGAGATAGCAAAGCCCTTGAGCTATCCGTAGAATGATGTGAACATCAATTCCCACTCTTGCTTTTATCCTCGTGAAGATGCTACATTTGAAAGCCAAATTTATTAGATTTTTAACCTTGATTATCTTCTACCAGCTGTTTAAAGAGTAGTACCTTTGTAGAGAAGTTTTTGCAGGCTATTGTTAGCCGCAAACTCGTAGATTAAAAATCTACGTTCACCTTCAAAGCAATACGCAAATAGCTTTAGTATGTTGTCATGGCGCAGGTCTACCACAAGAGAGATTTCCCTCTCAAAATCTTTAATGTCCCTCTTCAAATTCTTCAGCATTTTCATAGCAGCTTCCCTGCCAGTTTCAAGTACGCCCTATGCTAATAGTTAGATTATTGTGAGAGAGTATCAATAAGCCATTAAAATGGTGTTTTTAGGGTTCTTATGAGTTAGAGCTGCGGCGGATCTAGGAAAAATTTTAGGGGGGGCTGAACAAAAGTGCGACAGCAACATACCTCCGATTGTTGCTCGATCTTAAGTCTCAGCACCACCTATACGATAGAACTTTGCCAAAAAAATCATGGGGCTCCAGGGCTTCGGTATCGGTCGTGCATGCACCGCAACGCATGTTGCATCGCCTAATCCTGTCCTTCCACACCTAGGTCAACATGCACGACATTTTTGCTCTCTTATCTGTCCAGAGCTACCCAACCGGCACACATGCCACCCATCACTATCAATTCGGGTGTAGAACCAATTGGAGCTAGCTTATCAACCAGCAACTCCATAAGCACTCACATCTTCAACAAGGCATTCAAAGTTTTTTCACTCAAATGAATGTGTCCTACGTCCGCTAATGATCTCCAGCAACATCAAGCCATAGCTGTATACATCTGCTTTCTTTGATAGAAAAACCTTGGGGCCACCCTAGCACTCTGGTGCGATGTACCCACTGCACAACAAGCATGCATAGGTGTCAAAAAATGCCCAATTTGATTTTCATTTTGACCGTTAACAGTTCCCATTCTTAATCATAATTGTGAAATTGTTGGTTGCTTATGTACTTACACTATCCCAGTTACCTTTTTGGTAGTATGGTGGGTATTGCGACTATCACAAATCCTCATCAAGTCGAAATCTTCCATCTTCGGAATAAGGTCCTTGTCAAGAAGCACATTCTCTGGTTTAAGATCTCTGTGAAGCATATTCTTGGTGTGGAGATAGCAAAGCCCTTGAGCTATCCGTAGAATGATGTTGAACATCAATTCCCACTCTAGCTTTTGTCCTCGTAAAGATGCTACATTTGAAAGCCAAATTTATTAGATTTTTAACCTTGATAATCTTCTACCCGCTGTTTAAAGAGTAGTACCTTTGTAGAGAAGTTTTTGCAGGCTATTGTTAGCCGCAAACTCGTAGATTAAAAATCTATGTTCACCTTCAAAGCAATGGCCAAATAGCTTTAGTATGTAGTCATGGCGCAGGTGTGCCACAAGAGAGATTTCCCTCTCAAAATCTTTAATGCCCCTCTTCAAATTCTTCAGCATTTTCACAGCAACTTCCCTGCCATTTTCAAGTACGCCCGGTGCCATTAGTTACATTATTGTGAGAGAGTATCAATAAGCCATTAAAACCGTGTTTTTAGGGTTCTTATGAGTTAGAGCAGCGGTGGATCTAGGAAAAAATTTAGGGGGGCTAAACAAAAGTGCGACAGCAATATACCACAGACTGCTGCTCGATCTTAAGTCTCAGCCACACCTACACGATAGAACTTTGCCAAAAAATTCATGGGGGCTCTAGGACAACAGTATCGGAAGGGGGGCTCAAGCTCCCCCCAACGTGCACGCACCGCAGCGCCTGTTGGATCGCCTGCTCCTGTCCTTCCACACCTAGGTCAGCATGCACGACATTTTTCGCTCTCTTATCCATCCAGAGCTACCCAACCTACACACATGCCACCCATCACTATCAATTCAGGTGTAGAACCAGTTGGAGCTAGCTTATCAACCAGCAACTCCATAAGCACTCACATCTTCAACAAGGCATTCAAAGTTTTTCCCTCAAATGAAAGTGTCCTGCGTCCACTGATGATCTCCAACAACATCACGCCGTAGCTGTATACATCTGGTTTCTTTGATAGAAAAACCTTGGGGCCACTCCAACACTCTGGTGCGATGTACCCACTGCACAACAAGCATGCATATGTGTCAAAAAATGCCCAATTTGATTTTCATTTTGACGGTTAACAGTTACCATTCTTAATCATAATGGAAAAACTGTTGGTTGCTTATGTACTTACGTTGTCCCGGCTGCCTTTTTGGTAGTCTGGTGGGTATTGCGACTATCACAAATCCTCATCAAGTCAAAATCTGCTATCTTTAGAATAAAGTCCTTGTCAAGAAGCACATTCTCTGGTTTAAGATCTCTGTGAAGCATATTTTTGCCGTGGAGATAGCAAAACCCTTGAGCTATCCGTAGAATGATGTTGAACATCAATTCCCACTCTAGCTTTTTGCCTCATGAAGATGCTACATTTGAAAGCCAAATTTATTAGATTTTTAACCTTGATAATCTTCTACCCGCTGTTTAAAGAGTAATACCTTTGTAGAGAAGTTTTTGCAGGCTATTGGTAGCCGCAAACTCATAGATTAAAAATCTACGTTCACCTTCAAAGCAATGCCCAAAATGCTTTAGTATGTTGTCTTGGCGCAGGTCTGCCACAAGAGAGATTTCCATCTCAAAATCTTTAATGCCCCTCTTCAAATTCTTCAGCATTTTCATAGCAACTTCCCTACCATTTTCAAGTACGCCCTATGCCAATAGTTACATTATTGTGAGAGAGTATCAATAAGCCATTAAATTGGTGTTTTGAGGCTTCTTATGAGTTAGAGCAGCGACGGATTTAGGAAAAAATTTAGGAGGGCTGAACAAAAGTGCGACATCAATATACCTCCGACTGCTGCTCGATCTTAAGTCTCAGCCTCACCTACACGATAGAACTTTGCCAAAAAAATTCATGGGGGCTCCAGGGCTCCAGTATCGGTAGGGGGGGCTCGAGCCCCCCAACGTGCATGCACCGCAGCGCCTGTTGCATCGCCTGCTCCAGTCCTTCCACACCTAGGTCATCATGCATGATATTTTTCGCTCTCTTATCTGTCCAGAGCTACCCAACCTGTACACATGCCACCCATCACTATCAATTTGGGTGTAGAACCAGTAGGAGCTAGCTTATCAACCAGCAACTCCATAAGCACTCACATGTTCAACATGGCATTCAAAGTTTTTCCCCTCAAATGAATATGTCCTGCGTCCGCTGATGATCTGCAGCAACATCACGCCGTCGCTGTATACATCTGCTTTCTTTGATAGAAAAACCTTGGGGCCACTCCAGCAATCTTGTGCGATGTACCCACTGCACAACAAGCATGCATAGGTGTAAAAAATGCCCAATTTGATTTTCATTTTGACAGTTAACTGTTACCATTCTTTGTCATAATTGTGAAATTGTTGGTTGCTTATGTACTTATGCGGTCTCGGCTATCTTTTTGGTAGTCTGGTGGGTATTTCGACTATCACAAATCCTCATCAAGTCGAAATCCGCTATCTTCGGAATAAAGTCCTTATCAAGAAGCACATTCTCTGGTTTAAGATCTCTGTGAAGCATATTTTTGCCGTGGAGATAGCAAAGCCCTTGAGCTATCCGTAGAATGATGTGAACATCAATTCCCACTCTTGCTTTTGTCCATGTGAAGATGCTACATTTGAAAGCCAAATTTATTAGATTTTTAACCTTGATTATCTTCTACCAGCTGTTTAAAGAGTAGTACCTTTGTAGAGAAGTTTTTGCAGGCTATTGTTAGCCGCAAACTCGTAGATTAAAAATCTACGTTCACCTTCAAAGCAATACGCAAATAGCTTTAGTATGTTGTCATGGCGCAGGTCTACCACAAGAGAGATTTCCCTCTCAAAATCTTTAATGTCCCTCTTCAAATTCTTCAGCATTTTCATAGCAACTTCCCTGCCAGTTTCAAGTACGCCCTGTGCTAATAGTTAGATTATTGTGAGAGAGTATCAATAAGCCATTAAAATGGTGTTTTAGGGTTCTTATGAGTTAGAGCTGCGGCGGATCTAGGAAAAATTTTAGGGGGGGCTGAACAAAAGTGCGACAGCAACATACCTCCGATTGTTGCTCGATCTTAAGTCTCAGCACCACCTATATGATAGAACTTTGCCAAAAAATCGTGGGGCTCCGGGGCTTCGGTATCGGTCGTGCATGCACCGCAGCGCCTGTTGCATCGCCTGATCCTGTCCTTCCACACCTAGGTCAACATGCACGACATTTTTTGCTCTCTTATCTGTCCAGAGCTACCCAACCTGCACACATGCCACCCATCACTATCAATTTGGGTGTAGAACCAATTGGAGCTAGCTTATCAACTAGCAACTCCATAAGCACTCACATCTTCAACAAGGCATTCAAAGTTTTTTCACTCAAATGAATGTGTCCTACGTCCGCTGATGATCTCCAGCAACATCAAGCCATAGCTGTATACATCTGCTTTCTTTGATAGAAAAACCTTGGGGCCACCCTAGCACTCTGGTGCGATGTACCCACTGCACAACAAGCATGCATAGGTGTCAAAAAATGCCCAATTTGATTTTCATTTTGACGGTTAACAGTTCCCATTCTTAATCATAATTGTGAAATTGTTGGTTGCTTATGTACTTACACTATCCCAGTTACCTTTTTGGTAGTCTGGTGGGTATTTCGACTATCACAAATCCTCATCAAGTTGAAATCTTCCATCTTCGGAATAAGGTCCTTGTCAAGAAGCACATTCTCTGGTTTAAGATCTCTGTGAAGCATATTCTTGGTGTGGAGATAGCAAAGCCCTTGAGCTATCCGTAGAATGATGTTGAACATCAATTCCCACTCTAGCTTTTGTCCTCGTAAAGATGCTACATTTGAAAGCCAAATTTATTAGATTTTTAACCTTGATAATCTTCTACCCGCTGTTTAAAGAGTAGTACCTTTGTAGAGAAGTTTTTGCAGGCTATTGTTAGCCGCAAACTCGTAGATTAAAAATCTATGTTCACCTTCAAAGCAATGGCCAAATAGCTTTAGTATGTAGTCATGGCGCAGGTGTGCCACAAGAGAGATTTCCCTCTCAAAATATTTAATGTCCCTCTTCAAATTCTTCAGCATTTTCACAGCAACTTCCCTGCCATTTTCAAGTACGCCCGGTGCCAATAGTTACATTATTGTGAGAGAGTATCAATAAGCCATTAAAACTGTGTTTTTAGGGTTCTTATGAGTTAGAGCAGCGGTGGATCTAGGAAAAAATTTAGGGGGGGGGGCTAAACAAAAGTGCGACAGCAACATACCTGCGACTGCTGCTCGATATTAAGTCTCAGCCACACCTACACGATAGAACTTTGCCAAAAAATTCATGGGGGCTCTAGGACAATAGTATCGGAAGGGGGGCTCAAGCTCCCCCAACGTGCACGCACCGCAGCGCCTGTTGGATCGCCTGCTCCTGTCCTTCCACACCTAGGTCAGCATGCACGACATTTTTCGCTCTCTTATCCATCCAGAGCTACCCAACCTACACACATGCCACCCATCACTATCAATTCAAGTGTAGAACCAGTTGGAGCTAGCTTATCAACCAGCAACTCCATAAGCACTCACATCTTCAACAAGGCATTCAAAGTTTTTTCCCTCAAATGAAAGTGTCCTGCGTCCGCTGATGATCTCCAACAACATCACGCCGTAGCTGTATACATCTGCTTTCTTTGATAGAAAAACCTTGGGGCCACTCCAACACTCTGGTGCGATGTACCCACTGCACAACAAGCATGCATATGTGTCAAAAAATGCCCAATTTGATTTTCATTTTGACGGTTAACAGTTACCATTCTTAATCATAATGGAGAAACTGTTGGTTGCTTATGTACTTACGCTGTCCCGGCTGCCTTTTTGGTAGTCTGGTGGGTATTGCGACTATCATAAATCCTCATCAAGTCAAAATCTGCTATCTTTGAAATAAAGTCCTTGTCAAGAAGCACATTCTTTGGTTTAAGATCTCTATGAAGCATATTTTTGCCATGGAGATAGCAAAGCCCTTGAGCTATCCGCAGAATGATGTTGAACATCAATTCCCACTCTAGCTTTTGTCCTCGTTGAAGATGCTACATTTGAAAGCCAAATTTATTAGATTTTTAACCTTGATAATCTTCTACCCGCTGTTTAAAGAGTAGTACCTTTGTAGAGAACTTTTTGTAGGCTATTGTAAGCTGCAAACTCATAGATTAAAAATCTACGTTCACCTTCAAAGCAATGCCCAAATAGCTTTAGTATGTTGTCATGGCGCAGGTCTACCACAAGAGAGATTTCCCTCTTAAAATCTTTAATGTCCCTCTTCAAATTCTTTAGCATTTTCATAGCAGCTTCCCTACCATTTTCAAGTACGCCCTATGCTAATAGTTACATTATTGTGAGAGAGTATCAATAAGCCATTGAAACAGTGTTTTTAGGGTTCTTATGAGTTAGAGCGGCGGCGGATCTAGGAAAAAATTTAGGGGGGGCTAAACAAAAGTGCGACAGCAACATACCTCCGACTACTGCTCGATCTTAAGTCTCAGCCACACCTACACGATAGAACTTTGCCAAAAAATTCATGGGGGCTCTAGGACTCCAGTATCGGAAGGGGGGCTCAAGCTCCCCCCCAACGTGCACGCACCGCAGCGCATGTTGGATTGCCTGCTCCTGTCCTTCCACACCTAGGTCAGCATGCACGACATTTTTCACTCTCTTATCCGTCCAGAGCTACCCAACCTACACACATGCCACCCATCACTATCAATTCAGGTGTAGAACCAGTTGGAGCTAGCTTATCAACCAGCAACTCCATAAGCACTCACATCTTCAACAAGGCATTCAAAGTTTTTTTTCCCTCAAATGAAAGTGTCCTGCGTCCGCTGATGATCTCCAACAACATCACGCCGTAGCTATATACATCTGCTTTCTTTGATAGAAAAACCTTGGGGCCACTCCAGCACTCTGGTGCGATGTACCCACTGCACAACAAGCATGCATATGTGTCAAAAAATGCCCAATTTGATTTTCATTTTGACGGTTAACAGTTACCATTCTTAATCATAATGGAGAAACTGTTGGTTGCTTATGTACTTACGCTGTCTCGGCTGCCTTTTTGGTTGTCTGGTGGGTATTGCGACTATCACAAATCCTCATCAAGTCAAAATCTACTATCTTTGAAATAAAGTCCTTGTCAAGAAGCACATTCTCTGGTTTAAGATCTCTATGAAGCATATTTTTGCCGTGGAGATAGCAAAGCCCTTGAGCTATCCATAGAATGATGTTGAACATCAATTCCCACTCTAGCTTTTGTCCTCATTGAAGATGCTACATTTGAAAGCCAAATTTATTAGATTTTTAACCTTGATAATCTTCTACCCGCTGTTTAAAGAGTAGTACCTTTGTAGAGAAATTTTTGTAGGCTATTGTTAGCCGCAAACTCGTAGATTAAAAATCTACGTTCACCTTCAAACCAATGCCCAAATAGCTTTAGTATGTTGTCATGGTGCAGGTCTACCACAAGAGAGATTTCCCTCTCAAAATCTTTAATGTCCCTCTTCAAATTCTTAACTTCCCTGCCATTTTCAAGTATGCCCTGTGCTAACAGTTAGATTATTGTGAGAGAGTATCAATAAGCCATTAAAACGGTGTTTTTAGGGTTCTTATGAGTTAGAGCTACGGCGGATCCAGGAAACATTTTAGGGGGGGGCTGAACAAAAGTGCAACAGCAACATACCTCCGACTGTTGCTCGATCTTAAGTCTCAGCCCCACCTATACGATAGAACTTTGCCAAAAAAATCATGGGGCTCCAGGGCTTCGGTATCGGTCGTGCATGCACCGCAACGCCTGTTGCATCGCCTGCTCCAGTCCTTCCACACCTAGGTCATCATGCATGATATTTTTCGCTCTCTTATCTGTCCAGAGCTACCCAACCTATACACATGCCACCCATCACTATCAATTTGGGTGTAGAACCAGTAGGAGCTAGCTTATCAACCAACAACTCCATAAGCACTCACATGTTCAACATGGCATTCAAAGTTTTTCCCCTCAAATGAATATGTCCTGCGTCCGCTGATGATCTGCAGCAACATCACGCCGTCGCTGTATACATCTGCTTTCTTTGATAGAAAAACCTTGGGGCCACTCCAGCAATCTTGTGCGATGTACCCACTGCACAACAAGCATGCATAGGTGTAAAAAATGCCCAATTTGATTTTCATTTTGATAGTTAACTGTTACCATTCTTTGTCATAATTGTGAAATTGTTGGTTGCTTATGTACTTATGCGGTCTCGGCTATCTTTTTGGTAGTCTGGTGGGTATTTCGACTATCACAAATCCTCATCAAGTTGAAATCTGCTATCTTCGGAATAAAGTCCTTATCAAGAAGCACATTCTCTGGTTTAAGATCTCTATGAAGCATATTTTTGCCGTGGAGATAGCAAAGCCCTTGAGCTATCCGTAGAATGATGTGAACATCAATTCCCACTCTTGCTTTTATCCTCGTGAAGATGCTACATTTGAAAGCCAAATTTATTAGATTTTTAACCTTGATTATCTTCTACCAGCTGTTTAAAGAGTAGTACCTTTGTAGAGAAGTTTTTGCAGGCTATTGTTAGCCGCAAACTCGTAGATTAAAAATCTACGTTCACCTTCAAAGCAATACGCAAATAGCTTTAGTATGTTGTCATGGCGCAGGTCTACCACAAGAGAGATTTCCCTCTCAAAATCTTTAATGTCCCTCTTCAAATTCTTCAGCATTTTCATAGCAGCTTCCCTGCCAGTTTCAAGTACGCCCTGTGCTAATAGTTAGATTATTGTGAGAGAGTATCAATAAGCCATTAAAATGGTGTTTTTAGGGTTCTTATGAGTTAGAGCTGCGGCGGAAATAGGAAAAATTTTAGGGGGGGCTGAACAAAAGTGCGACAGCAACATACCTCCGATTGTTGCTCGATCTTAAGTCTCAGCACCACCTATACGATAGAACTTTGCCAAAAAAATCATGGGGCTCCAGGGCTTCGGTATCGGTCGTGCATGCACCGCAACGCATGTTGCATCGCCTGATCCTGTCCTTCCACACCTAGGTCAACATGCACGACATTTTTTGCTCTCTTATCTGTCCAGAGCTACCCAACCGGCACACATGCCACCCATCACTATCAATTCGGGTGTAGAACCAATTGGAGCTAGCTTATCAACCAGCAACTCCATAAGCACTCACATCTTCAACAAGGCATTCAAAGTTTTTTCACTCAAATGAATATGTCCTACGTCCGCTAATGATCTCCAGCAACATCAAGCCATAGCTGTATACATCTGCTTTCTTTGACAGAAAAACCTTGGGGCCACCCTAGCACTCTGGTGCGATGTACCCACTGCACAACAAGCATGCATAGGTGTCAAAAAATGCCCAATTTGATTTTCATTTTGACCGTTAACAGTTCCCATTCTTAATCATAATTGTGAAATTGTTGGTTGCTTATGTACTTACACTATCCCAGTTACCTTTTTGGTAGTATGGTGGGTATTGCGACTATCACAAATCCTCATCAAGTCGAAATCTTCCATCTTCGGAATAAGGTCCTTGTCAAGAAGCACATTCTCTGGTTTAAGATCTCTGTGAAGCATATTCTTGGTGTGGAGATAGCAAAGCCCTTGAGCTATCCGTAGAATGATGTTGAACATCAATTCCCACTCTAGCTTTTGTCCTCGTAAAGATGCTACATTTGAAAGCCAAATTTATTAGATTTTTAACCTTGATAATCTTCTACCCGCTGTTTAAAGAGTAGTACCTTTGTAGAGAAGTTTTTGCAGGCTATTGTTAGCCGCAAACTCGTAGATTAAAAATCTATGTTCACCTTCAAAGCAATGGCCAAATAGCTTTAGTATGTAGTCATGGCGCAGGTGTGCCACAAGAGAGATTTCCCTCTCAAAATCTTTAATGCCCCTCTTCAAATTCTTCAGCATTTTCACAGCAACTTCCCTGCCATTTTCAAGTACGCCCGGTGCCAATAGTTACATTATTGTGAGAGAGTATCAATAAGCCATTAAAACCGTGTTTTTAGGGTTCTTATGAGTTAGAGCAGCGGTGGATCTAGGAAAAAATTTAGGGGGGCTAAACAAAAGTGCGACAGCAACATACCTCTGACTGCTGCTCGATCTTAAGTCTCAGCCACACCTACACGATAGAACTTTGCCAAAAAATTCATGGGGGCTCTAGGACAACAGTATCGAAAGGGGGGCTCAAGCTCCCCCCAACGTGCACGCAGCGCAGCGCCTGTTGGATCGCCTGCTCCTGTCCTTCCACACCTAGGTCAGCATGCACGACATTTTTCGCTCTCTTATCCATCCAGAGCTACCCAACCTACACACATGCCACCCATCACTATCAATTCAGGTGTAGAACCAGTTGGAGCTAGCTTATCAACCAGCAACTCCATAAGCACTCACATCTTCAACAAGGCATTCAAAGTTTTTCCCTCAAATGAAAGTGTCCTACGTCCGCTGATGATCTCCAACAACATCACGCCGTAGCTGTATACATCTGCTTTCTTTGATAGAAAAACCTTGGGGCCACTCCAACACTCTGGTGCGATGTACCCACTGCACAACAAGCATGCATATGTGTCAAAAAATGCCCAATTTGATTTTCATTTTGACGGTTAACAGTTACCATTCTTAATCATAATGGAGAAACTGTTGGTTGCTTATGTACTTACGCTGTCCCGGCTGCCTTTTTGGTAGTCTGGTGGGTATTGCGACTATCACAAATCCTCATCAAGTCGAAATCTGCTATCTTTGAAATAAAGTCCTTGTCAAGAAGCACATTCTTTGGTTTAAGATCTCTATGAAGCATATTTTTGCCGTGGAGATAGCAAAGCCCTTGAGCTATCCGCAGAATGATGTTGAACATCAATTCCCACTCTAGCTTTTGTCCTCGTTGAAGATGCTACATTTGAAAGCCAAATTTATTAGATTTTTAACCTTGATAATCTTCTACCCGCTGTTTAAAGAGTAGTACCTTTGTAGAGAACTTTTTGTAGGCTATTGTAAGCTCCAAACTCATAGATTAAAAATCTACGTTCACCTTCAAAGCAATGCCCAAATAGCTTTAGTATGTTGTCATGGCGCAGGTCTACCACAAGAGAGATTTCCCTCTTAAAATCTTTAATGTCCCTCTTCAAATTCTTTAGCATTTTCATAGCAGCTTCCCTACCATTTTCAAGTACGCCCTATGCTAATAGTTACATTATTGTGAGAGAGTATCAATAAGCCATTGAAACAGTGTTTTTAGGGTTCTTATGAGTTACAGCGGCGGCGGATCTAGGAAAAAATTTAGGGGGGGCTAAACAAAAGTGCGACAGCAACATACCTCCGACTACTGCTCGATCTTAAGTCTCAGCCACACCTACATGATAGAACTTTGCCAAAAAATTCATGGGGGCTCTAGGACTCCAGTATCGGAAGGGGGGCTCGAGCTCCCCCCAACGTGCACGCACCGCAGCGCATGTTGGATTGCCTGCTCCTGTCCTTCCACACCTAGGTCAGCATGCACGACATTTTTCACTCTCGTATCCGTCCAGAGCTACCCAACCTGCACACATGCCACCCATCACTATCAATTCAGGTGTAGAACCAGTTGGAGCTAGCTTATCAACCAGCAACTCCATAAGCACTCACATCTTCAACAAGGCATTCAAAGTTTTTTTCCCTCAAATGAAAGTGTCCTGCGTCCGCTGATGATCTCCAACAACATCACGCCATAGCTATATACATCTGCTTTCTTTGATAGAAAAACCTTGGGGCCACTCCAACACTCTGGTGCGATGTACCCACTGCACAACAAGCATGCATATGTGTCAAAAAATGCCCAATTTGATTTTCATTTTGACGGTTAACAGTTACCATTCTTAATCATAATGGAGAAACTGTTGGTTGCTTATGTACTTACGCTGTCCCGGCTGCCTTTTTGGTTGTCTGGTGGGTATTGCGACTATCACAAATCCTCATCAAGTCAAAATCTACTATCTTTGAAATAAAGTCCTTGTCAAGAAGCACATTCTCTGGTTTAAGATCTCTATGAAGCATATTTTTGCCGTGGAGATAGCAAAGCCCTTGAGCTATCCGTAGAATGATGTTGAACATCAATTCCCACTCTAGCTTTTGTCCTCATTGAAGATGCTACATTTGAAAGCCAAATTTATTAGATTTTTAACCTTGATAATCTTCTACCCGCTGTTTAAAGAGTAGTACCTTTGTAGAGAAATTTTTGTAGGCTATTGTTAGCCGCAAACTCGTAGATTAAAAATCTACGTTCACCTTCAAACTAATGCCCAAATAGCTTTAGTATGTTGTCATGGTGCAGGTCTACCACAAGAGAGATTTCCCTCTCAAAATCTTTAATGTCCCTCTTCAAATTCTTCAGCATTTTCACAGCAACTTCCCTGCCATTTTCAAGTATGCCCTGTGCTAACAGTTAGATTATTGTGAGAGAGTATCAATAAGCCATTAAAACGGTGTTTTTAGGGTTCTTATGAGTTAGAGCTACGGTGGATCCAGGAAACATTTTAGGGGGGGCTGAACAAAAGTGCGACAGCAACATACCTCCGACTGTTGCTCGATCTTAAGTCTCAGCCCCACCTATATGATAGAACTTTGCCAAAAAAATCATGGGGCTCCAGGGCTTCGGTATCGGTCGTGCATGCACCGCAACGCCTGTTGCATCGCCTGATCCTGTCCTTCCACACCTAGGTCAACATGCAAGACATTTTTTGCTCTTTTATCCGTCCAGAGCTACCCAACCTGCACACATGCCACCCATCACTATCAATTCAGGGGTAGAACCAGTTGGAGCTAGCTTATCAACCAGCAACTCCATAAGCACTCACATCTTCAACAAGGCATTCAAAGTTTTTTCCCTCAAATGAATGTGTCCTACGTCCGCTGATGATCTCCAACAACATCACGTCATAGCTGTATACATCTACTTTCTTTGACAGAAAAACCTTGGGGCCACCCTAGCACTCTGGTGCGATGTACCCACTGCACAACAAGCATGCATAGGTGTCAAAAAATGCCTAATTTGATTTTCATTTTGATGGTTAACAGTTACCATTCTTAATCATAATTGTGAAACTGTTGGTTGCTTATGTACTTACACTGTCCCAGCTGCCTTTTTGGTAGTTTGGTGGGTATTGCGACTATCACAAATCCTCATCAAGTTGAAATCTTCCATCTTCAGAATAAGGTCCTTGTCAAGAAGCACATTCTCTGGTTTAAGATCTCTATGAAGCATATTTTTGCCGTGGAGATAGCAAAGCCCTTGAGCTATCCATAGAATGATGTTGAACATCAATTCCCACTCTAGCTTTTGTCCTCGTAAAGATGCTACATTTGAAAGCCAAATTTATTAGATTTTTAACCTTGATAATCTTCTACCCGCTGTTTAAAGAGTAGTACCTTTATAGAGAAGTTTTTGTAGGCTATTGTTAGCCGCAAACTCGTAGATTAAAAATCTATGTTCACCTTCAAAGCAATGGCCAAATAGCTTTAGTATGTAGTCATGGCGCAGGTCTGCCACAAGAGAGATTTCCCTCTCAAAATCTTTAATGTCCCTCTTCAAATTCTTCAGCATTTTCATAGCAACTTCCCTGCCATTTTCAAGTACGCCCAGTGCCAATTGTTACATTATTGTGAGAGAGTGTCAATAAGCCATTAAAACCGTGTTTTTAGGGTTCTTATGTGTTAGAGCAGTGGCGGATCCAGGAAAAATTTTTGGGGGGCTAAACAAAACTACAACAGCAACATACCTCCGACTACAGCTCGATCTTAATCTTAGCCCCACCTACACGGTAGAACTTTGCCTAAAAATTCATGAAGGCTCTAGGGCTCTGGTATGGGTAGGGGGGCTCGAGCCCCCCCCACTTGCATGCACCACAGCGCCTGTTGCATCGCCTGCTCCTGTCCTTCCACACCTAGGTCAGCATGCACGACAATTTTCGCTCTCTTATGCGTCCAGAGCTGCCCAACATACACACGTGCCACCCATCACTATCAATTCGGGTGTAGAACTAGTTGGAGCTAGCTTATCAACCAGCAACTCCATAAGCACTCACATGTTCAACAAGGCATTCAAAGTTTTTTCCCTCAATTGAATGTGTCCTGCGTCCTTTCATGATATCCAGCAACATCATGCAGTAGCGATGTACCCACTGCCATTTTCAAGTACGCCCGGTGCCAATAATTACATTATTGTGAGAGAGTATCAATAAGCCATTAAAACCGTGTTTTTAGGGTTCTTATGTGTTAGAGCAGTGGCGGATCCAGGAAAATTTTTTGGGGGGCTAAACAAAATAGCAACAGCAACATACCTCCGACTACAGCTCGATCTTAATCTTAGCCCCACCTACACGGTAGAACTTTGCCTAAAAATTCATGAAGGCTCTAGGGCTCTGGTATGGGTAGGGGGGCTCGAGCCCCCCCACTTGCATGCACCACAGCGCCTGTTGCATCGCCTGCTCCTGTCCTTCCACACCTAGGTCAGCATGCACGACAATTTTCGCTCTCTTATGCGTCCAGAGCTGCCCAACATACACACGTGCCACCCATCACTATCAATTCGGGTGTAGAACTAGTTGGAGCTAGCTTATCAACCAGCAACTCCATAAGCACTCACATGTTGAACAAGGCATTCAATGTTTTTCCCTCAAATGAATGTGTCCTACGTCCGCTGATGATCTCCAGCAACATCACGCCGTAGCTATATACATCTGCTTTCTTTGATAGAAAAACCTTGGGGCCACTCCAGCACTCTGGTGCGATGTACCCACTACACAACAAGCATGCATATGTGTCAAAAAATGCCCAATTTGATTTTCATTTTGACGGTTAATAGTTACCATTCTTAATAATAATGGTGAAAATGTTGGTTGCTTATATACTTACATTGTCATGGCTGCCTTTTTGGTAGTCTGGTGGGTATCGCGACTATCACAAATCCTCATCAAGTCGAAATCTGCTATCTTTGGAATAAAGTCCTTGTCAAGAAGCACATTTTCTGGTTCTAGATGTCTATGAAACATATTTTTGTTGTGGAGATAGCAAAGCCCTTGAGCTATCCGCAGAATGATGTTGAACATCAATTCTCACTCTAGCTTTTGTCCTCATGAAGATGCTACATTTGAAAGCCAAATTTATTAGATTTTTAACCTTGATAATCTTCTACCCGCTGTTTAAAGAGTAGTACCTTTGTAGAGAAGTTTTTGCAAGCTATTGTTAGCCGCAAACTCATAGATTCAAAATCTACGTTCACCTTCAAAGCAATGCCCAAATAGCTTTAGTATGTTGTCATGGCGCAGGTCTGCCACAAGAGAGATTTCCCTCTAAAAATCTTTAATGTCCCTCTTCAAATTCTTCGGCATTTTCACAGCAACTTCCCTGTCATTATCAAGTACGCCATGTGCCAATAGTTACATTATTTTGAGAGAGTATCAATAAGCCATTAAAACAGTGTTTTTAGGGTTCTTATGAGTTAGAACAGCAGCGGATCTTGGAAAAAATTTAGGGGGGGCTAAACAAAAGTGTGACAGCAACATACCTCCGACTGCTGCTCGATCTTAAGTCTCAGCCACACCTACATGATAGAACTTTGCCAAAAAAATTCATGGGGGCTCTAGGACTCCAGTATCGGAAGGGGGGCTCGAGCTCCCCCCAACGTGCACGCACTGTAGCGCCTATTGCATCGCGTGCGCCTGTCCTTCCACACCTAGGTCAGCATGCACGACATTTTTCGCTCTCTTATCTGTCCAGAGCTACCCATCCTACACACATGCCACCCATCACTATCAATTCGGGTGTAGAACCAGTTGGAGCTAGCTTATCAACCAGCAACTCCATAAGCACTCACATGTTCAACAAGGCATTCAAAGTTTTTTCCCTCAATTGAATGTGTCCTGCGTCCTTTCATGATCTCCAGCAACATCATGCCGTAGCTGTATACATCTATTTTCTTTGACAGAATAACCTTGGGGCCACTCCAGCACTCTGGTGCGATGTATCCACTACACAACAAGCATGCATAGGTGTCAAAAAATGCCCAATTTGATTTTCATTTTGATGGTTAACAGTTACCATTCTTAATAATAATGGTGAAACTAATGGTTGCTTATGTACTTACGCTGTCCCAGCTGCCTTTTTGGTAGTCTGGTGGGTATTGCGACTATCACAAATCCTCATCAAGTCAAAATCTGCTATCTTTAGAATAAAGTCATTGTCAAGAAGCACATTCTCTGGTTTAAGATCTCTGTGAAGCTTATTTTTGCCATGGAGATAGCAAAGCCCTTGAGCTATCCGTAGAATGATGTTGAACATCAATTCCCACTCTAGCTTTTGTCCTCATGAAGATGCTACATTTGAAAGCCAAATTTATTAGATTTTTGACCTTGATAATCTTCTACCCGCTGTTTAAAGAGTAGTACCTTTGTAGAGAAATTTTTGCAGGCTATTGTTAGCCGCAAACTCATAGATTAAAAATCTACGTTCACCTTCAAAGCAATGCCCAAATAGCTTTAGTATGTAGTCATGGCACATGTCTGCCACAAGAGAGATTTCCCTCTCAAAATCTTTAATGTCCCTCATCAAATTCTTCAACATTTTCACAGCAACTTCCCTGCCATTTTCAAGTATGCCCTGTGCCAATAGTTACATTATTGTGAGAGAGTATCAATAAGCCATTAAAACAGTGTTTTTAGGGTTCTTATGAGTTAGAGCAGCGGCGGATCTAGGAAAAAAAATTAGGGGGGCTAAACAAAAGTGCGACAGCAACATACCTCCGACTACTGCTTGATCTTAAGTCTCAGCCCCACCTACATGATAGAACTTTGCCAAAAAATTCTTGGGGGCTCCAAGGCTCTGGTATCTTAAGGGGGGCTCGAGCCCCCCAACGTGCACGCACCGCAGCGCCTGTTGTATCGCCTGCTCCTGTCCTTCCACACCTAGGTCAGCATGCACGACATTTTTCGCTCTCTTATCCATCTAGAGCTACCCAATCTGAACACATGCCACCCATCACTATCAATTCGGGTGTAGAACCAGTTGCAGCTAGCTTATCAACCAGCAACTCCATAAGCACTCACATCTGCAACTTCGCTGCCATTTTCAAGTACGCCTTGTGCCAATAGTTACATTATTGTGAGAGGGTATCAATAAGCCATTAAAACAGTGTTTTTAGTTTTCTTATGAGTTAGAGCAGCGGCGGAACCAGGAAAAAATTAGGGGGGCTAAACAAAAGTCCGACAGCAACATACCTCCGACTACTGCTCGATCTTAAGTCTCAGCCTCACCTACACGATAGAACTTTGCCAAAAAATTCATGGGGGCTCGAAGGCTCCGATATCGGAAAGGGGGGGCTCGAGCCGCCCCAACGTGCATGCACTGCAGCGCCTGTTGCATCGCCTGCTCCTATCCTACCACACCTAGGTCAGCATACACCTTGATAATCTTCTACTCCATAAGCACTCGCATCTTCAACAAGGCATTCAAAGTTTTTTCCCTCAAATGAATGTGTCCTGCGTCCGCTGATGATCTCCAGCAACATCACGCCGTAGCTGTATACATCTGCTTTCTTTGACAGAAAAACCTTGGGGCCACTCCAGCACTCTGGTGCGATGTACCCACTGCACAACAAGCATGCATAGGTGTCAAAAAATGCCCAATTTGATTTTGATTTTGACGGTTAACAGTTACCATTCTTAATAATAATTTTGACTCTGTTGGTTGCTTATGTACTTACGCTGTCCCGGCTGCCTTTTTGGTAGTATGGTGGGTATTGCGACTATCACAAATCCTCATCAAGTCAAAATCTGCTATCTTCAGAATAAAGTCCTTGTCAAGAAGCACATTCTCTAGTTTAAGATCTCTATGAAACAAATTTTTGCCGTGGAGATAGCAAAGCCCTTGAGCTATCCGCAGAATGATGTTGAACATCAATTCCCACTCTAGCTTTTGTCCTCATGAAGATGCTACATTTGAAAGCCAAATTTATTAGATTTTTAACCTTGATAATCTTCTACCCGCTGTTTAAAGAGTAATACCTTTGTAGAGAAGTTTTTGCAAGCTATTGTTAGACGCAAACTCGTAGATTAAAAATCTACGTTCACCTTCAAAGCAATGCCCAAATAGCTTTAGTATGTTGTCATGGCGCAGGTCTACCACAAGAGAGATTTCCCTCTCAAAATCTTTAATGTCCCTCTTCAAATTCTTCAGCATTTTCACTGCAACTTCCCTGCCATTTTCAAGTACGCCCTGTGCCAATAGTTACATTATGGTGAGAGAGTATCAATAAGCCATTAAAACAGTGTTTTTAGGGTTCTTATGAGTTAGAGCAGTGGTGGATCCAGGAAAAAATTTAGGGGGGGCTAAACAAAAGTGCGACAGCAACATACCTCCGACTACTGCTCGATCTTAAGTCTCAGCCCCACCTACATGATAGAACTTTGCCAAAAAAATCATGGGGGCTCCAGGGCTCTGGTATCGGAAGGGGGGGGCTCGAGCCCCCCAATGTGCACACACCGCAGTGCCTGTAGCATCGCCTACTCCTATCCTTCCACACCTAGGTCAGCATGCACGACATTTTTCGCTCTCTTATCCGTCCAGAGCTACCCAACCTGCACACATGCCACCCATCACTATCAATTCGGGTGTAGAACCAGTTGGAGCTAGCTTATCAACCAGCAACTCCATAAGCACTCACATCTTCAACAAGGCATTCAAAGTTTTTTCCCTCAAATGAATGTGTCCTGTGTCCGCTGATGACCTCCAGCAACATCACGCCGTAGCTGTATACATCTGCTTTCTTTGAACGAAAAACCTTGGGGCCACTCCAGCACTCTGGTGCCATGTACCCACTGCACAACAAGCATGCATAGGTGTAAAAAAATGCCCAATTTGATTTTCATTTTGACGGTTAATAGTTACCATTCTTACTAATAATGGTGAAAGTAATGGTTGCTTATGTACTTACGCTGTCCCGGCTGCCTTTTTGGTAGTCTGGTGGGTATTGCGACTATCACAAATCCTCATCAAGTCGAAATCTGCTATCTTCGGAATAAAGTCCTTGTCAAGAAGCACATTCTCTGGTTTAAGATCTCTATGAAGCATATTTTTGCCGTGGAGATAGCAAAGCCCTTGAGCTATCCGTAGAATGATGTTGAACTTCAATTCCCACTCTAGCTTTTGTCCTCGTGAAGATGCTACATTTGAAAGCCAAATTGATTAGATTTTTAACATTGATAATCTTCTACCCGTTGTTTAAAGAGTAGTACCTTTGTAGAGAAGTTTTTGCAGGCTATTGTTAGCCGCAAACTCGTAGATTAAAAATCTACGTTCACCTTCAAAGCAATGCCCAAATAGCTTCAGTATGTTGTCATGGCACAGGTCTGCCACAAGAGAGATTTCCCTCTCAAAATCTTTAATGACCCTCTTCAAATTCTTCAGCATTTTCACATCAACTTCCTAGCCATTTTCAAGTACGCCCTGTGCCAATGGTTACATTATTGTGAGAGAGTATCAATAAGTCATTAAAACAGTGTTTTTAGGTTTCTTATGAGTTAGAGCAGCGGTGGATCTAGGAAAAAATTTAGGGCGGGCTAAACAAAAGTGCGATAGCAACATACCTCCGACTACTGCTCGATCTTAAGTCTTAGCCCCACCTACACAATAGAACTTTGCCAAAAAAATTAATGGGGGCTCCAGGGCTCCGATATCGGAAGGGGGGCTCAAGCCTCCCCAACGTGGACGCACCGCAGCGCTGTTGCATCGCCTGCTCCTGTCCTTCCACACCTAGGTCAGCATGCATGACATTTTTCGCTCTCTTATCTGTCCCAAGCTACCCAACCTGCACACATGCCACCCATCACTATCAATTCAGGTGTAGAACCAGTTGGACCTAGCTTATCAACCAGCAACTCCATAAGCACTCACATCTTCAACAAGGCATTCAAAGTTTTTTCCCTCAAATGAATGTGTCCTGCGTCCGCTGATGATCTCCAGCAACATCACGCCGTAGCTGTATACATCTGCTTTCTTTGACAGAAAAACCTTGGGGCCACTCCAGCACTCTGGTGCGATGTACCCACTGCACAACAACCATGCATAGGTGTCAAAAAATGCCCAATTTGATTTTCATTTTGACGGTTAACAGTTACCATTCTTACTAATAATGGTGAAACTAATGGTTGCTTATGTACTTACGCTGTCCCGGCTGCCTTTTTGGTAGTCTGGTCGGTATTGCGACTATCACAAATCCTCATCAAGTCGAAATCTGCTATCTTCGGAATAAAGTCCTTGTCAAGAAGCACATTCTCTGGTTTAAGATCTCTATGAAGCATATTTTTGCCGTGGAGATAGCAAAGCCCTTGAGCTATCCGTAGAATGATGTTGAACATCAATTCCCACTCTAGCTTTTGTCCTCGTGAAGATGCTACATTTGAAAGCCAAATTTATTAGATTTTTAACCTTGATAATCTTCTACCCGTTGTTTAAAGAGTAATACCTTTGAAGAGAAGTTTTTGTAGGCTATTGTTAACCGCAAACTCGTAGATTAAAAATCTACGTTCACCTTCAAAGCAATGCCCAAATAACTTTAGTATGTTGTCATGGCGCAGGTCTACCACAAGAGAGATTTCCCTCTCAAAATCTTTAATGTCCCTTTTCAAATTCTTCAGCATTTTCACTACAACTTCCCTGCCATTTTCAAGTACGCCCTGTGCCAATAGTTACATTATTGTGAGAGAGTATCAATAAGCCATTAAAACAGTGTTTTTAGGGTTCTTTTGAGTTAGAGCAGCGGCGGATCCTGGAAAAAAATTAGGGGGCTAAACAAAAGTGCGACAGCAACATACCTCTGACTATTGCTCGATCTTAAGTCTCAGCCCCACCTACACGATAGATCTTTGCCAAAAAAATTCAGGTGGGGCTCCAGGGCTCATTATCGGAAGGGGGGCTCGAGCCGCCCAAACGTGCACGCACCGCAGCGCCTGTTGCATCGCCTGCTCCTGTCCTTCCACACCAAGGTCAGCATGCACGACATTTTTCGCTCTCTTATCCATCCAGAGCTACCCAACCTGCACACATGCCACCCATCACTTTCAATTCAGGTGTAGAACCAGTTGGAGCTAGCTTATCAACCAGCAACTCCATAAGCACTCACATCTTCAACAAGGCATTCAAAGTTTTTCCTTCAAATGAATGTGTCCTGCGTCCGCTGATGATCTCCAGCAACATCACACCATAGATGTATACATTTGCTTTCTTTGATAGAAAAACCTTGGGGCCACTCCAGCACTCTGGTGCGATGTACCCACTGCGCAACAAGCATGCATAGGTGTCAAAAAATGCCCAATTTGATTTTCATTTTGATGGTTAATAGTTACCATTCTTAATAATAATGGTGAAACTGTTGGTTGCTTATATACTTACGCTGTCCCGGCTGCCTTTTTGGTAGTCTGGTGGGTATTGCGACTATCACAAATCCTCATCAAGTCAAAATCTTCTATCTTCGGAATGAAGTCCTTGTCAAGAAGCACATTATCTGGTTTAAGATCTCTGTGAAGCATATTTTTGCCGTGGAGATAGCAAAGCCCTTGAGCTATCCGTAGAATGATGTTGAACAATAATTCCGACTCTAGCTTTTGTCCTCGTGAAGATGCTACATTTGAAAGCCAAATTTATTAGATTTTTAACCTTGATAATCTTCTACACGCTGTTTAAAGAGTAGTACCTTTGTAGAGAAGTTTTTGTAGGCTACTATTAGCCGCAAACTCATAGATTAAAAATCTACGTTCACCTTCAAACCAATGCCCAAATAGCTTTAGTATGTTGTCATTGTGCAGGTCTACCACAAGAGAGATTTCCCTCTCAAAATCTTTAATGTCCCTCTTCAAATTCTTCAGCATTTTCACAGCAACATCCCTGCCATTTACAAGTACGCCCTGTGCCAATAGTTACATTATTGTGAGAGAGTATCAATAAGCCATTAAAACAGTGTTTTTAGGGTTCTTATGAGTTAGAGCAGCGGTGGATCTAGGAAAAAAATTAGGGGGGCTAAACAAAAGTGCGACAGCAACATACCTCCGACTACTGCTTGATCTTAAGTCTCAGCCCCACCTACATGATAGAACTTTGCCAAAAAATTCTTGGGGGCTCCAAGGCTCTGGTATCTTAAGGGGGGGCTCGAGCCCCCCAACGTGCACGCACCGCAGCGCCTATTGTATCGCCTGCTCCTGTCCTTCCACACCTAGGTCAGCATGCACGACATTTTTCGCTCTCTTATCCATCCAGAGCTACCCAATCTGCACACATGCCACCCATCACTATCAATTCAGGTGTAGAACCAGTTGCAGCTAGCTTATCAACCAGCAACTCCATAAGCACTCACATCTGCAACTTCCCTGCCATTTTCAAGTACGCCTTGTGCCAATAGTTACATTATTGTGAGAGGGTATCAATAAGCCATTAAAACAGTGTTTTTAGTTTTCTTATGAGTTAGAGCAGCGGCGGAACCAGGAAAAAATTAGGGGGGCTAAACAAAAGTCCGACAGCAACATACCTCCGACTACTGCTCGATCTTAAGTCTCAGCCTCACCTACACGATAGAACTTTGCCAAAAAATTCATGGGGGCTCGAAGGCTCCGATATCGGAAAGGGGGGGCTCGAGCCGCCCCAACGTGCATGCACTGCAGCGCCTGTTGCATCGCCTGCTCCTATCCTACCACACCTAGGTCAGCATACACCTTGATAATCTTCTACTCCATAAGCACTCGCATCTTCAACAAGGCATTCAAAGTTTTTTCCCTCAAATGAATGTGTCCTGCGTCCGCTGATGATCTCCAGCAACATCACGCCGTAGCTGTATACATCTGCTTTCTTTGACAGAAAAACCTTGGGGCCACTCCAGCACTCTGGTGCGATGTACCCACTGCACAACAAGCATGCATAGGTGTCAAAAAATGCCCAATTTGATTTTGATTTTGACGGTTAACAGTTACCATTCTTAATAATAATTTTGACTCTGTTGGTTGCTTATGTACTTACGCTGTCCCGGCTGCCTTTTTGGTAGTATGGTGGGTATTGCGACTATCACAAATCCTCATCAAGTCAAAATCTGCTATCTTCAGAATAAAGTCCTTGTCAAGAAGCACATTCTCTAGTTTAAGATCTCTATGAAACAAATTTTTGCCGTGGAGATAGCAAAGCCCTTGAGCTATCCGCAGAATGATGTTGAACATCAATTCCCACTCTAGCTTTTGTCCTCATGAAGATGCTACATTTGAAAGCCAAATTTATTAGATTTTTAACCTTGATAATCTTCTACCCGCTGTTTAAAGAGTAATACCTTTGTAGAGAAGTTTTTGCAAGCTATTGTTAGACGCAAACTCGTAGATTAAAAATCTACGTTCACCTTCAAAGCAATGCCCAAATAGCTTTAGTATGTTGTCATGGCGCAGGTCTACCACAAGAGAGATTTCCCTCTCAAAATCTTTAATGTCCCTCTTCAAATTCTTCAGCATTTTCACTGCAACTTCCCTGCCATTTTCAAGTACGCCCTGTGCCAATAGTTACATTATGGTGAGAGAGTATCAATAAGCCATTAAAACAGTGTTTTTAGGGTTCTTATGAGTTAGAGCAGTGGTGGATCCAGGAAAAAATTTAGGGGGGGCTAAACAAAAGTGCGACAGCAACATACCTCCGACTACTGCTCGATCTTAAGTCTCAGCCCCACCTACACGATAGAACTTTGCCAAAAAAATCATGGCGGCTCTAGGGCTCCGGTATCGGTAGGGGGCCCGACCCCCCCCCCCACATGCACACACCACAGCGCCTGTGGCATCCCCTGCTCCTATCCTTCCACACCTAGGTCAGCATGCACGACATTTTTCGCTCTCTTATCCATCTAGAGCTGCCCAACCTACACACATGCCACCCATCACTATCAATTTGGGTGTAGAACCAGTTGGAGATAGCTTATCAACCAGCAACACCATAAAGCAATCACATGTACAACAAGGCATTCAAAGTTTTTTCCGTCAAATGAATGTGTCCTGTGTCAGCTGATGATCTCTAGAAACATCACGCCGTAGTTGTATACATCTGCTTTCTTTGATAGAAAAAACTTGGGACCATTCCTACACTCTGGTGTGATGTACCCACTGCACAACAAGCATGCATAGGTGTCAAAAAATGCCCAATTTGATTTTCATTTTGACAGTTAACAGTTACCATTCTTAATAATAATGGTGAAACTGTTGGTTGCTTATGTACTTACTTTGTCCCGGCTGCCTTTTTGGTAGTCTGGTGGGTATTGCGACTATCACAAATCCTCGTCAAGTCGAAATATGTTGTCTTCGGAATAAAGTCCTTATCAAGAAGCACATTCTCTGGTTTAAGATACCTATGAAGCATATTTTTGCCGTGGAGATAACAAAGCCCTTGAGCTATCCGCAGAATGATGTTGAACATCAATTCCCACTCTAGCTTTTGTCCTCGTGAAGATGCTACATTTGAAAGCCAAATTTATTAGATTTTTAACCTTGATAATCTTCTACCCGCTGTTTAAAGAGTAGTACCTTTGTAGAGATGTTTTTGTAGGCAATTGTTAGCCGCAAACTCGTAGATTAAAAATCTGCGTTCACCTTCAAAGCAATGCCCAAATATCTTTAGTAAGTTGCCATGGCACAGGTCTGCCACAAGAGAGATTTCCCTCTCAAAATCTTTAATGACCCTCTTCAAATTCTTCAGCATTTTCACAGCAACTTCCCTACCATTTTCAAGTACGCCCTGTGCCAATGGTTACATTATTGTGAGAGAGTATCAATAAGTCATTAAAATAGTGTTTTTAGGTTTCTTATGAGTTAGAGCAGCGGTGGATCCAGGAAAAAATTTAGGGCGGGCTAAACAAAAGTGCGATAGCAACATACCTCCGACTACTGCTCGATCTTAAGTCTTAGCCCCACCTACACAATAGAACTTTGCCAAAAAAATTAATGGGGGCTCTAGGGCTCCGATATCGGAAGGGGGGCTCAAGCCCCCCCAACGTGGACGCACCGCAGCGCTGTTGCATCGCCTGCTCCTGTCCTTCCACACCTAGGTCAGCATGCATGACATTTTTCGCTCTCTTATCCGTCCCAAGCTACCCAACCTGCACACATGCCACCCATCACTATCAATTCAGGTGTAGAACCAGTTGGACCTAGCTTATCAACCAGCAACTCCATAAGCACTCACATCTTCAACAAGGCATTCAAAGTTTTTTCCCTCAAATGAATGTGTCCTGCGTCCGCTGATGATCTCCAGCAACATCACGCCGTAGCTGTATACATCTGCTTTCTTTGACAGAAAAACCTTGGGGCCACTCCAGCACTCTGGTGCGATGTACCCACTGCACAACAAGCATGCATAGGTGTCAAAAAATGCCCAATTTGATTTTGATTTTGACGGTTAACAGTTACCATTCTTAATAATAATTTTGACTCTGTTGGTTGCTTATGTACTTACGCTGTCCCGGCTGCCTTTTTGGTAGTCTGGTCGGTATTGCGACTATCACAAATCCTCATCAAGTCGAAATCTGCTATCTTCGGAATAAAGTCCTTGTCAAGAAGCACATTCTCTGGTTTAAGATCTCTATGAAGCATATTTTTGCCGTGGAGATAGCAAAGCCCTTGAGCTATCCGCAGAATGATGTTGAACATCAATTCCCACTCTAGCTTTTGTCCTCGTGAAGATGCTACATTTGAAAGCCAAATTTATTAGATTTTTAACCTTGATAATCTTCTACCCGTTGTTTAAAGAGTAATACCTTTGTAGAGAAGTTTTTGTAGGCTATTGTTAACCGCAAACTCGTAGATTAAAAATCTACGTTCACCTTCAAAGCAATGCCCAAATAACTTTAGTATGTTGTCATGGCGCAGGTCTACCACAAGAGAGATTTCCCTCTCAAAATCTTTAATGTCCCTTTTCAAATTCTTCAGCATTTTCACTACAACTTCCCTGCCATTTTCAATGATGAGATAAAAAACTTAATGTCTTGATAGCGCGTTGGTAGGTAGCCCCGGTGTTCTTGAGCTCGAACGACATAGTCATGTAGCAGTAGGCGCCGAAAGGCGTGATAAAAGATGTCTTGATCTGATCGTCCTTTTTGAGAGCGATCTGGTGATAACCAGAGTAGCAATCGAGAAAGAAAAGCAGCTCGCAACCGGTAGTTGAATCTATGACCTCGTCTATGCGAGGTAAGCCGAAGGGGTCCTTACGGCAGTGTTTGTTGAGATCAGTGTAATCAACGCACATTCTCCATTCATTATTCTTTTTGCATACAAGAACCGGGTTGGCTAACCACTCCGGATGATACACTTCTTTGATAAATCTAGCTGCCAAAAGCCATGTAACTTCTACACTAATCGCCTCCTTTTTGTCGTGAGCGAACCGTCGTAGCTTCTGCTTGATTGGTTTGGCCTTGCTGTTGACATTTAAGGAGTGCTCGATCAAGTTCCGAGGTACACCGGGCATGTCGGCAGGTTTCCATGCGAACACATCCACATTGCTCCTCAAGAACCTGACGAGCGCGTCTTCCTATTTGGGATCCAGGTTGGCCCCGATAAGGGCCGTTTTGCTGGGATCGCCATCGACCAGCTAGATCGCCTTGTGCTCCTTGGACCTGATGTTCTTGCGTGGAGCCTCGAGCTCTGGGATCTCCAGGTGGTCGGCTGAGGTCTTCTTAGCATCGAGAATGGTCTCGGCCATGCAAATAGAGAGGTCATGGGCCTCTGCTATTTTGAAGCTGTCGTCCTCGCAGGTATAAGCTGCGTATACGTTGCCTCTGAGGGTTAGAACTCCTTTCTCGATAGGCATCTTGAGCACCAGATACCTGTAATGAGGTATGGCCATGAACTTGGTGAGCGACAGTCGACCAAGAATAGCATGGTAGGTGCCGTCGAAGTCAGCGACCACGAAGTTGACGTAGTCGGTGCGGAAGTGGTCCGGAGTCCCAAATTGCATAGGTAACGTGATCTGCCCGAGAGGTGTAGAGCTCTGTCCGGGGAGAACGCCCCAGAACTGTGCCTCGTACGGCTTGAGGTCTGCCTGGGCTATTTTTAGGGCGGGCAGACTGTTCTTGAACAGTATATCGATGGAGCTGCCGCCGTTGATCAGTACTCTGTCGAACTGAACCTTGTTGATACAAGGATCGAGGACCAGGGGAAAACATCCTGGTTCAGGTATGGCGGCCCATTGGTCCTTTCTGCTGAAGGAGATTTCGCGGTGAGACCACGGAGGGAGCCGCGGATCGGTGAGAAGGTTGTCGGTGTTTGCCACGTTCAAGCAAGCGCGGGCGAGCAGCTTGCATTCTCATTTGGTCTCGATGGACACTTTGCCGCCAATGATAGTGTGCACATGATCAGTTGGCTTGACGTATTTATGACGAGGGTCTGCATCGTCGTTGTCGTTATCCTTGTTGCGCTGTTCCCCTGCGTCGTTAGGCTTGTCGGACGTATCCGGAGCCTGTTGACGCGTGTATCCGGAGATAGTCTTGAGGACGCGGCAATTCTCCATGGTATGGTTTGACTTAGGATGGAGCTGGCAGGGCCCTTTCAATGCTTTGGCGTAGTCGTCTTCGTAGTTGCGGCGTCCGCCACCCTTTTTAACGGTGTTGACCTCGCCGTCGTCTTCCTGAGCACGCTTGCTCCTGTAATCGTCACGGTGGTTACGCCACTGATTACGTTGGTCATGGTGGTCGCGAGAGTCGTTGTGCTGGTTGCGGCGGTCAGAATTGTTGTTCCGACCACGGTTGCCGCGGTAGTCGTCGCGGTGTGGGGGGTGGTCGAAGCGTGGGACCCTTGCTTCTTCTTCAATAATTATCTTTTTAGCGTCGTCGGTGTCCACATATTTCTTAGCGGTGGCCAAGAGCGGTGTGACTGATTCAGGTCTCTTGCAGAGGAGCTTGTCCCTTAGGGCGTCGTGGAAGCGGAGGCCAGTGACGAAAGCCTCGATTGCCTCGTTGTCGGAGATTGATGGGACCTTGATGCGCATCTCCGAGAAGCGCCGGACATACTCACGCAGTGGCTCATCTTTTTGATCTCGAATCCATTGCAGATCGTATTTATTGCCTAGCTGTTCACAAGTAGCAATGAAGTTGTCGATGAAAGCTTGCTTGAGCTCCTGCCAAGAGTCAAAGTAGTTCGCCGGCAAGCTGACCAGCCATTGGTGACCTGCATGGCCAACAGCGACTGGGAAATAGTTGGACATGACATGCTCGTCAGCCATGGCTGATCTGCATGTAGTCTCGTAGAGCATGACCCATAATTCGGGGTTTTCCTTGCCGTCGTACTTCTGAAGTTTCTCAAGCTTGAAATTCTTGGGCCATATGACTTGGCGAAGGTGTGAAGTAAACTGCTTTAAACCCGGTGGGCCATGGGCAGTGTCATATTCCATACGGCGATAGCTTTCATGGGATGCTCGATCGTCGGCCCTCTGGTTGATGCGAGCGCGCAGATCGCGTCCACCGAGGTAATGGCGGGGATCGTTATTGCCATCGCGGTGATCTCGATTGCCATCTAGATTAGCCCTACGGCCGTGGTTATCGTGGCGATTGTCGTGGTTGTCCCAGCGGTTATTGTCCCAGACATCGCGGCGGTTGTCGTCCCGACGACTGTTGTCATTCTGGCCACCATCATGGCCACCGTTTCCGCCATGACGGTTATCTGATGGGTCGTTGTTGCGCGAGCCACGTTGGTTGAGTGGCTGTGAATGACTTGGGTGCTGGCGGCTGTGGCTTGACTCGACTGAGACGGATGGAGCCCGAGCTTGGTTTACAATCTCCGTGGTCTGGGCCATAGCAGCCGTCAGATAGGCTTGTATTTCATCGCAAACTGCTTGGGTTTCCGGGGTGTTGGGTAGCCGTTGCATTATCGCCATGGCGACGGCTACGTTGGCACTTGGAGTCCTAAAGACCTATTTGTCTCCCACCCTGTCGAAAGCATCATTGAGGTCACGTGGCTAGACCCTTATGCGTCGTGCCTCCTGGTCTGCTTTGGCTTCGATTTGCCGGCGATTAAACCGGTCAATGTTGTGCGCTTCGCATGCAGTCCTTTCTTGTTCTGTTTCACCAACTGCCGGTGGTTCGTCATTGCTGACAACGTTGATCAAACCCCCTCGCCTTGGTGGGAAAGACGGGAATCGCGGGAACCCCGGGGCATGATCTGGGATATCCAGATCGTATTCGACGCCTTCATCGCTGTGATGCTGGAGCTTGGTGTGGACGGAGGCATCAGATGCGGTGCCAGACGAGGAGCTGGAGTCACCCTCTTGGACTGTGTGGACGGATCCTTCTTGATAATCTTCAATCCGGATCATGTTGACGAAGTTGCGTGGCTTCGGCCGAGGTCGGTGCATAAAACACAGATCCGAGCGGCGTTATAGGTTGTACGCGTAGCTGGAGGTAGCGTTTCGCAGGCCATAGGGCTGGACCTAGTGGTTCTCCGTCGAGGCTTCGTACTCGGAGAGTCAGAGACCCGTCACGAAGGCTGGCCGGCGATGAGCGGAGCGCCCCTCAGGAGTAGATATGACCACGAGATCTGTACCAAGTCGTGCAGGACGACTGGTCCGAGCTGGTCGGGTAGATCTATTGTGGGGAGCGGTTACCTGCTCATTAGGTTGACTTTGAATCGTACTTACCAGAGCTAGGGTTTCAGCGAGTTTGGTGTCGACCCGATTGATGGAGTCGAGCAGGTCGGTGTTGTCGATCTGCTTCCCTTTGTAGCGGGGAAGCGGATGACGGGTTGTCGGCGTGGCTGAAGATGATGTAGGCGTGGTCGGAGCCAGATGTACCGTGGTCGGAGCCAGATCCATCATGGTCGGAGCCGTATCCGTTGTGGTCGGAGCCGTAGTCGATGCAGGTGAAGTAGTGGTCGGCACAGACTAAATCCACGCCTCCTCTATGGTCATGGCGATGAAGTCGTCGGAGCCGGTGGTCCAGGTGATCTAGCCAACAGTGAACGTGAGGCCGTTCGGCGTAGCCATGGAGCTGGAGATGATGACCATCTTGTTTGCTTGGAGAGCAGTACGCACACCCCCTACCTGGCGTGCCACTGTCGACGAAATATGGTCGGCAGTCTATCTAGGGGTATGCCCAAGGTAGTAGATTATCGGCACACAGATGCGCAAGCCCCAAACAAGATGGTGACGCAAGACAGACACGAGGTTTTATCCAGGTTCGGCCGCCAAGAAGGCATAATACCTACGTCCTGCGTCTGATTTGTATTGCTGTATGTCAATGAGAGATGTTTTTTAGAGGGGTCCCCTACCCGGCTTATATAGTCCGGGGGGCAGGGTTACAGATCTAGAAACTAATCCTAGCCCGTTACAATTGCCATATGTGGCCGGATAAGGATTCCTATTCTAACCGACCAGGATCTTGCTTGATCGCCAAATCCATCTTGACTCCTTACGCGGGACTCCGAACAGGTTGGCCGGGCCGCGCGTCGTCTTTTGGTGGACCGAACCCACTGATCCGGGCCGGCCCAAGCCTAGCCGTAAGGGTATAGGGGTTAATACCCCCACATAGACCGATACAATTTTTGATCCACCATATTGCCACTTGCATCACTATCCAAGTTACCATTTGTTCCCATTAGTGTGCTAATGACTTTGCTATCACTCATGCCAAACTTCTTGATCATGTCCTTGATATACTTGCCTTGACTCACAAATGTACCATTCTTCAATTGCTTGATTTGAATACCAAGGAAGTAACTCAATTCTCCAATCATGGACATCTCAAACTCATTAGCCATCATCTTTCTAAACTCATCACAAAAATCTTGATTGGTTGATCCAAATATGATGTCATCAACATATATTTGCAACACAAATAGATCTTTTCCAATCTTCTTGATTAAAAGGGTGGTGTCAACCTTGCCCATTGTGAACCCTTTAGAGAGTAGGAAATCCCTCAATCTCTCATACCATGCTCTAGGTGCTTGCTTCAAACCATACAATGCCTTCTTCAACTTGTACACATGGTTGGGCTTCTTATCATCTTCAAAACCGGGAGGTTGCTCAACATATACTTCTTCATTGATGTAACCATTGAGAAATACACTCTTAACATCCATTTGATAGAGCTTGATGTTGTGGGCACAAGCATAGGCTAGTAAGATTCTAATTGCTTCCAATCTAGCAACCGGGGCATATGTTTCTCCAAAGTCAAGACCTTCAACTTGTGTATAGCCTTATGCTACTAATCTTGCTTTGTTCCTTACCACTATCCCATCTTGATCTTGCTTGTTTTTAAAGACCCATTTGGTTCCAATCACATTGTGTCCCTTTGGTCTTTCCACTAATTCCCATACTTGATTTCTTGTGAAATTATTCAATTCTTCATGCATAGCATTCACCCAATCAACATCCTTCAATGCTTCTTCTATCTTCTTTGGTTCAATGGATGACACAAATGAGAAATGCTCACAAAATGAAGCCAATCTTGATCCTGTTTGTACACCTCTAGAAATATCACCAATGATAGTGTCCAATGGATGATCTCTTGCAATATTGGTTGGTTGGAGGATTGGAACTTGATTGCTTGCACTTGCTTGATCATTGGGTTGAGATGATGTACTAGCCACTTGATCTTGTTCATTATCATGAGATCCACTTGCACTAACTTGATTTGTATCATCTTGCACATTTGAGTTAAAGAGCACTTGCACTTGATCATCTTCATCATCATTCACTTACCTAGGCCTTAATTCACCAATATCCATGTTCTTCATGGCATTTGAAAGTTGAATGCCTCTAACATCTTCCAAGTTCTCATTCTCTACTTGTGAACCCTTGGTTTCATCAAATTCAACATCATGAACTTTCTCAAGAGTACCACTAGCCAAATTCCAAACTCTATATGCTTTGCTTGTAGTGGAATAACCAAGTAGGAATCCTTCATCACATTTCTTGTCAAACTTGCCCAATCTAGTGCCTTTCTTCAAGATATAGCATTTGCAACCAAAGACCCAAAAATATGCAATGTTGGGCTTTCTACCATTCAAGAGCTCATATGGTGTCTTCTCTTTCAATCGGTGACAATAGAGGCGATTGCTACAATAGCAAGCCGTGTTGATAGCTTCAGCCCAAAAGGATTGACTCACATTATACTCACTAAGCATAGACCTTACCATGTCAATGAGTGTTCTATTCTTCCTCTCAACAAGGCCATTTGATTGAGGTGTGTACTTGGCCGAGAATTGATGTCTAATTCCAAATTCATCACATAACTCATCAATTCTAGTGTTCTTGAACTCACTACCATTGTCACTTCTAACTCTCTTGATGGTTGTTTCAAACTCATTGTGAATGCCTTTGACAAATGATTTGAATATTGCAAATACATCACTTTTGTCCACTAGAAAGAATACCCATGTGTATCTAGTGTAGTCATCCACTATCACAAAGCCATATTTGTTTCCACCGATACTAGTGTATTGTGTTGGCCCAAACAAATCCATGTGCAATAACTCAAATGCTTTACTAGTGCTCATCATGCTTTTCTTAGGATGGGTGTTTCCAACTTGTTTGCCGGCTTGACAAGAGCTACAAAGCTTATCCTTTTCAAACACAACATCTTTCAAGCCTCTTACCAAGTCATGCTTAACCAATCTATTTAAGTGTTTCATTCCAACATGACCAAGCCTTCTATGCCATAATCAACCCATGCTAGACTTAGTGAACAAGCATGTAGATAATCTAGCTTCACTAGCATTGAAATCAACCAAGTATAGATTCTCATATCTAAAGCCTTTGAAGATCAAGTTAGAGCCATCTACACTTAATGATTTCTACATCATCTACCCCAAATATGCATTTGAATCCAAGATCACACAATTGAGCCATGCATAGCAAATTGAAGTTCAAGCTCTCTACTAGCAACACATTAGATATGCTCATGTCATTAGATATTGCAATCTTACCAAGCCCTTTACCTTGCATTTGCCATTATCACCAAATGTGATACTATCATAACCATCATTGCCATTGGTGTTGATTGAGTTGAACATTCTTACATCACCGGTCATGTGTTGAGTGCACCCACTATCAAGAACCCAATGCCTTCCTCCGGCTTTGTAATTGACCTACAAAAGAAGATCAATTCTTTTTAGGTACCCAAACTTGCTTAGTTCCTTGAAGGTTAGTTACTAAGCTCTTTGGTACCCAAATGGCTTTCTTCTTTGAGTCCATCTATGGTTTACCAATGAACTTAGCCTTCACACCATTTGTACCCTTAGTAAGCATATAGCATGAATCAAGCTTTATGAAGGATACATTAGCATTTTTGCTCTTGTTGTTGCATTCTTGCTCTTTATGACCCACTTGCTTGCAACTAGTGCAAAACCGACCATTGTTCTTCACAAAACTAGTTTTGTGAGGAGCAAAGGCCGCCTTGCCTTTCTTGGGGGTATAGCCCAATCCCTCTTTATAGAGAGAAGCTCTTTGGCTACCCAAGCACATAAGCAAGCGGTCCTCACCACCATAAGCCTTAGCCAAGGTGTGAGTGAGCTTATTGACCTCCTTCTTGAGGTTCTCATTCTCAACCACTAGTGAGGCATCACAAGTGAGACCATCACTACTAGATGAGGTAGAAGTGAAAGTGCTACAAGAAGGGTTAGTGGGAGGAACAATGATAGGCATAGATAGTGATTCATCAATTATATCACAAGTTAAACCTACATTGCAAGTTTCAACATGCTTCTTTTTATTTTGCTCATCAAGCAAAGAGGAATGAGCCTTTTCAAGCTTTTTGTGAGCTTTGCCAAGCTTCTCATTGGCTTCCTCTAGCCTCTCATGAGATTCATTGAGCTCATCAAAGGCTTGCTTAAGGGCTTTTAGTTCCTTACGCAAGCTTTTGCATTTCCTTCTCTTGATGTCAAAGTGTTCTCTAGCATCCTCTAGCATGTCAAATAATTCATCTTTGGTGGGTTCATCATCATCACTATCACTATCATGGTTATTTTTATTTTCATTTTCATCATCATGTTCGTCATTGCTTTCATCATCACTAGTTTGTACCTTAGTGGCCTTAGCCATGAAGCATGATGAAGATTCGAAGAGAGAAGGCTTCTCATTGATAGCAATGCTTGCAAATGCCTTCTTCTTGGTGGTCTTATCATCATCACTATCATCATCATCACTTGAGGAAGCATCACTATCCCAAGTGACCACATATGAACCACCCTTCTTCTTCTTGAAGGCCATCTTGTCCTTCTTCTCTTTATTTATCTTTTTGTCCTTCTTCTTGTTCTTCTTGTTGTCATCATCATTGTCGCTATTGTATAGGCATTGAGCAACAAGATGATCTTTGCTTCCACATTTGAAGCACCTTCTTGACTCTTCTTTGTTCTTGGATGAAGACTTCTATCTTCTAGCACGGTAGCCCTTCTTCACCATGAACTTGCCGAATCTCTTCACAAAGAGGGCCATCTTCTCATCATCATCATCATCCCAAGATTCATCTTCTTCACTTGATGTTTCTTGCTTAGCTTTGCCCTTGGATGATGTGGCCTTGAATGCCACACTCTTCTTCTTCTCATCCTTCTCATCTTTCTTCTCCTTCTTTTCTTCCTTCTCATCTTCATCTCTATATGTGTCATCGGTCATGATGTCTCCCAACACTTGGTTTGGTGTCATGGTGTTCAAACCACTCCTTACTAGAATAGTGACCAATGTGCCAAATCTTGAAGGTAAGCATCTCAAGAACTTGTGGGAGAAGTCATTGTCCTTCACCTCTTCTCCAAGTGCTTTGAGATCATTGATACGCACTTGAAGCCTATGAAACATCTCCGGCACACTCTCATCCTCCTTCATCTTGAAGCTTCCAAACTTTTCCTTGAGAATGTAAGCCTTTGCACCCTTCATGGCTTGAGTGCCCTCAAATGATTCTTCCAACTTCTTCCAAGCCTCATGAGCCATCTCAATATTCTTGATTTGCTCAAATGTTCTTTCATCAATTGCATCACGAATAGCACTTAGAGCAATGTCATTGTTTTGGAGAAGCACTTCTTTGGCCGCGGTGGGATTCTCCGGATCACCAATCTCAATTTTGGTTTCTACCACCTTCCACACCTTTCTATTGATTGACTTGATGTGTGTGGTCATCTTTGACTTCCAATAAGGATAATTTGTGCCATCAAATTGGGGTGGCTTCTTGGTGTTGTTGATTTGAGCCATTTTTACACCGAAGGTTGTTAAGCCTCAAATCACGGTGACCTCGGCTCTGATACCACTTGAAAGGTCCTAATAGCTAAAGGGGGGGTGAATAGCCTAATAAAAATTTCTACAACAACACTTAACAAAATGGATAGACAATTATGAGGTGAAGCAATTATTGCGCTAGCCTACTCAAAATGCAAGCCACCTACCACAATTCTAGTTTAGATAATATCAATTCACACAATATCTATGACACTACCCTATGTTAATGTGCTCTCAAAGGTTAACTAAAGAGCCACACCAACCAAGCAAGCAAGCTCTCACAACTAGCTACACTAAAGAGCTTGACAACTAGTTTGCAGTAATGTAAAGAGAGTGATCAAGATGGTTATACCGCCGTGTAGATGAAGGAACCAATCAATCCCAAGGATGAATAACAATGAAGACCAATCACCTCGGAATCAATGATGAACACAATGATTTTTTACCGAGGTTCACTTGCTTGCCGGCAAGCTAGTCCTCGTTGTGGCGATTCACTCACTTGGAGGTTCACGCACTAATTGGCTTCACATGCCAAACCCTCAATAGGGTGCCACACAACCAACACAAGATGAGAATCACACAAGCCATGAGCAATCCACTAGAGTACCTTTTGGCTCTCCGCCGGGGAAAGGTCAAGAACCCCTCACAATCACCACGATCGGAGCCGAAGACAATCACCACCCTCCGCTCAACGATCCTCGCTGCTCCAAGCCATCTAGGTGGCGGCAACCACCAAGAGTAACAAGCAAATCCCACAGCAAAACACAAACACCAAGTGCCTCTAGATGCAAACACTCAAGCAATGCACTTGGATTCTCTCCCAATCTCACAAAGATGATGAATCAATGATGGAGATGAGTGGGAGGGCTTTGGCTAAGCTCACAAGGTTACTATGTCAATGAAAATGGCCAAAAAGTGTGAGCTTCAACTGGCCATGGGGCTTAAATAGAAGCCCCCATGAAATAGAGTCATTGTACCCCTTCACTGGGCACAGCGCGAGGTGACCAGATGCTCTGGTCCGATCGACCGGACGCTGGCCCTCAGTGTCCGGTCACGTGATACACGCCATGTGTCCCCTGCTTCAAATATTGTTCGTTAGATTTCAACGATCATCTATTGACCGGACGCAGCGCACAAACTGACTAGATGCTCAGCCTCCAGCGTCCGGTCGTTTCCAGTAAGGTTCCAGAAATGATTTTCTTGGACCGGACGCGTCCGGTCATGCCTGATCGGACCCTGCAAGCGTCCGATCACTCATTGACTTTTCTCTGCGCTGCCCGACAACAGGATCGGACCCTGGACATCAGCGTCCGGTTAGTCCAAGACCCAGCGTCCGGTCGATGACCGACGCTGGCATCTACACTGCTAGATTTAACCAGACGCGCCGGTCCCTCTGAGACCAGCATCCGGTCACTTTGTGACCAGCGAGACTAACTCCTTTTCACCTCTAACTTCTTCACCCTTGCTCAAATGTGCCAACCACCAAGTGTATCACCTTGTGCACATGTGTTAGCATATTTTCACAAATATTTTCAAGGGTGTTAGCATTCCACTAGATCCTAAATGCATATGCAATGAGTTAGAGCATCTAGTGGCACTTTGATAACCACATTCCGATATGAGTTTCACCCCTCTTAATAGTACGGCTATCAAACCTAAATGTGATCACACTCTCTAAGTGTCTTGATCACCAAAACCAAATAGCTCCTACGGTTTATACCTTTGCCTTTAGCTTTTTGTTTTTCTCTTTCTTCTTTCCAAGTCCAAGCACTTGATCATCATCATGGCATCATCATCAACATGCTATGATCTTCATTTGCTTCACCACTTGGAGTGTGCTACCTATCTCATGATCACTTGATAAACTAGGTTAGCACTTAGGGTTTCATCAATTCACCAAAACCAAACTAGAGCTTTCACCCCCCCCCCCAACGTGCACACACCGCTGCACCCGTTGCATCGCCTGCTCCTGTCCTTCCACACCTAGGTCAGCATGCATGACATTTTTCGCTATCTTATCCAGCCAGAGCTGCCCAACCTGCACACATGCCACCCATCACTATCAATTCGGGTGTAGAACCAGTTGGAGTTTGCTTATCAACCAGCAACTCCATAAGCACTCACATGTTCAACAAGGCATTCAAAGTTTTTTCCCTCAAATGAATGTGTCCGGCATCCGCTGATGATCTCCAGCAACATCACGATGTAGCTGTATAATCTGCTTTCTTTGATAGAAAAACCTTGTGGCCACTCCAGCACTCTGGTGCGATGTACCAACTGCACTACAAGCATGCATAGGTGTCACAAAATGCCCAATTTGATTTTTATTTTGACGATTAACAGTAACCATTCTTAATAATAATGGTGAAATTGTTGATTGCTTATGTACTTACGTTGTCCCAGCTACCTTTTTAGTAGTCTGGTGGGTATTGCGACTATCACAAATCCTCATCAAGTCGAAATCTGCTATCTTCGGAATAAAGTCCTTGTCAAGATGCACATTCTCTGGTTTAAGATCTCTATGAAGCATATTTTTGCCGTGGAGATAGCAAAGACCTTGAGCTATCCGTAGAATGATGTTGAACATCAATTCCCACTCTAGCTTTTGTCCTCATGAAGATGCTACATTTGAAAGCCAAATTTATTAGATTTTTAACCTTGATAATCTTCTACCCGTTGTTTAAAAAGTAGTACCTTTGTAGAGAAGTTTTTATAGGCTATTGTTAGCCGCAAACTCGTAGATTAAAAATCTATGTTCACCTTCAAAGCAATGCCCAAATAGCTTTAGTATGTTGTCGTGGCGCAGGTCTGCCACAAGAGAGATTTCCCCCTCAAAATCTTTAATGTCCCTCTTCAAATTCTTCAGCATTTTCACAGCAACTCCGCTGCCATTTTCAAGTATGCCATGTGCCAATAGTTACATTATTGTGAGAGAGTATCGATAAGCCATTAAAATGGTGTTTTTAGGGTTCTTATGAGTTAGAGCAGCGGCGGATACAGGAAAAATTTTAGGGGGGGCTGAACAAAAGTGCGACAGCAACATACCTCCGACTGCTGCTCGATCTTAAGTCTCAGCCCCAGCTACACGATAGAACTTTGCCAAAAAATTTATAGGGGCTCTAGGGCTCCGGTATCGGTATGGGGGCTCGAGCCCCCCCCCCCAATGTGCACGCACCGCTGCGCCTGTTGCATCGCCTCCTCCTGTCCTTCCACACCTAGGTCAGCATGCACAACATTTTTTGCTCTCTTATCCGTCCAGAGCTGCCCAACCAGCACACATGCCACCCATCACTATCAATTCGGGTGTAGAACCAGATGGAGCTAGCTTATCAACCAGCAACTCCATAAGCACTCACATGTTCAACAAGGCATTCAAAGTTTTTTCCCTCAAATGAATGTGTCCTGCGTCCGCTGATGATCTCCAGCAACATCACGCCGTAGTTGTATACATCTGCTTTCTTTGACAGAAAAACCTTGGGGCCACTCCAGCACTCTGGTGTGATGTACCCACTGCACAACAAGCATGCATAGGTGTCAAAAAATGCCCAATTTGATTTTCATTTTGACGGTTAACAGTTACCATTCTTAATATTAATTGTGAAACTGTTGGTTGCTTATGTACTTACGCTGTCCCGGCTGCCTTTTTGGTAGTCTGGTGGGTATTGCGACTATCACAAATCCTCATCAAGTCGAAATCTGCTATCTTCAGAATAAAGCCCTTGAGCTATCCGTAGAATGATGTTGAACATCAATTCCCACTCTAGCTTTTGTCCTCGTGAAGATGCTACATTTGAAAGCCAAATTTATTAGATTTTTAACCTTGATAATCTTCTACCCGTTGTTTAAAGAGTAGTACCTTTGTAGAGAAGTTTTTGTAGGCTATTGTTAGCCGCAAACTCGTAGATTAAAAATCTACGTTCACCTTCAAAGCAATGCCCAAATAGCTTTTGTATGTTGTCATGGCGTAGGTCTACCACAAGAGAGATTTCCCTCTCAAAATCTTTAATGTCCCTCTTCAAATTCTTTAGCATTTTCACAGCAACTTCCCAGCCATTTTCAAGTACGCCCTGTGCCAATAGTTACATTATTGTGAGAGAGTATCAATAAGCCATTAAAACTGTGTTTTTAGGGTTCTTATGAGTTAGAGCAGCGGCGGATCCAGGAAAAATTTTAGGGGGGGCTGAACAAAAGTGCGACAGCAACATACCTTCGACTGCTGCTCAATCTTAAGTCTCAGCCCCACCTACATGATAGAAGTTTGCCTAAAAATTCATGGGGGCTCGAGGGCTCTGGTATCGGTAGGGGGGGCTCGAGCCCCCCCCCCCCCCCCCACCCCACCATTGAATCTGCCGCTGAGTTAGAGCTATAGTGAAATGGTTCTATGGAACTCGCAAATACAATGATTAGATCCTGTTATACCTTATAAATTGTAGCACATCCTCCCATTCGAAGCATATTGGTATCAGACAAATTATCTATCGCAATCTGGAGATCTTGATAGCTATAGCTCGTTACCTGTCCGTCCTTGTCCTCTGCATTGCTCGGCTGTTCCTCTTCCTGAGGACTGCCATCTTCTCGAAAAATAAAAGTAGTGATATTAGAGTATTAAGACTGATACTAATATTGATATTCAGTGATATACATAATTCGTATTATTGTCCAAACAAAAAAATTTCTCACCAACAAGAAAGTGTTTACATTGAGCTAAATGTGTTAATGCCAAACATGCAGTAAATAATATTTTAGTCATGGAAAATAATGAGCTTATGAGAAGTATGATCATCCAGAAAATGTTCTACATGTTAACCTCGATGTGAAGTTTTGGCTACTATTAATAGTAGTGATGTAACTATCCTTATGAACACTGAAACCGTTCAGCAATGTCATAAGGAAGGTAGGTGGGGAGACATGGTCTCAAGTTGTGAGATAATAACATAGAAAATGTTAACAATGATAGGAGCAATGTGGAACATTAAGGGCCTGAATAAATCAGGTAGAATGGAGTGCTTGAAAGATTTCCTTGATATTAACAAACTAGATTTTGTTGGGGTTCAGGAAACTAAGAAATCCACCTTTCATGATTCCTATTTTAATTCCACTAGAAGAAACTTTACCTGGAACTATTTACCAGCAAATGGTACAGCTAGAGGTATTTTAGTTGGTTTTTAAGACCAATAAGTTTGATATCTTGCAATGGGATATTAGGAAATTTTGTGTGTGTGCGAGAATTAAGAATGTAGCGGATAAATTTACTTGGAGATTGATCTCTGTTTATGGCTCTGCTTATGAACAAGGGAAACAGGAGTTCATTGATGAACTTCATAGTGTGATGGACTGATGGCAGAATGGGATGGGCCAAGCCTAATTGGTGGTGATTTTAACTTGATTAGGGACATGGACGACAAGAACAATGATAACATTAACTTTCACTGATGATAACGTGATCTTTGTCATAATATAATTTTTTTATGCATGTCACTAATTATTGTATCCCTACCACCAGGTTCATTTCTAAGCTATCAGAGGGGAAATTAACATGCAAGGGTTTTGAGGAGCTGCTAGATGGTGAAGCCTTATTGAAGCATGTTTTTCTATCATTTCTTGTCTGAATAATAAATATATATTGACTGCAAAGTCTGGGTCCTAGCCAACAGAAAAATACTTGCAGGATGAATGAATGTATCACCTTCCATCTGGTGAATTGGCTCCCTTGAACGATAGTAAAAGCAGATGAGGAGCACACCGACGCTGCAGATCACTAGTCCAGCTACGATCGCAACTAGTACTATCGTGTCAACTTTATGGTGGTGGTGTGCCTGACGATCTAAACAAGAAGATATTAGTAAAAGGTGTAAGTTACCGAATTCATATCCATGTTTACGACTTAATAACTAAAGAATATATAACCATGCACTGACAGGGGTAGATCTTAAGGGGGGCTAGGGGGGCTCCAGCCCCCCTACAGCTGGTGCATCAATGGAAATATGGGGAGGGTGAGGGAGAAGAAGAGGTGGAGGACAGAAGAAAAATGGAGAGAGAGAGGAAGAAGAAGAGACCAGCCCCCCTTCAATCCTGTTCTACATCTGCCACTGTGCACTGACCCATAGTGCTCGGTGCTGTTAAGCCCTCCGTCGAAGGCAGAGCAGCATCCATCCAAGGCACCGACAATGGAACCACCGTGTCTCCGTTCATCACTAGCTTGACATTAGGTTCGCCAGCGAAAAACTTTCTATGAGTCTCGCACCTGAGGCCGCACCTCCAGCCAACCAGCCACCCATTCACGTTCACCACCACAGCCGCCGCCAACAACTCTAGCTTCAGTTTCTTCATGCAACAGTGGCACTCCATTGGGGATAGGTCCAGGTCGCATTGGGCCATTGAGTAGAGGGATTCGCTCCCCACCACTTGACCAGTGCCGAAGTAAACTTTCGGCAACAGAGCGGCCGCCTTGCCGACAACGTAGCTCACCGTAGCGTTCAGCAGTTGCGCAGCGGCGCTGATGGTGGAAGCGGTGTCGATACCGACGTTGAGGATGACACGCATCAAGCCGCTGTTGTTCGAAGAGGCAAGGAAATCTTTTCCCACGATGTGAATGTAGCCAGGGGTGGATCTATAGGGGGCCAGGGGGGCTCTAGCCCCCCTATAGCTGGTGCATCAATGGAAATGTGGGGAGGGTGAGGGAGAAGAAGAGATGGAGGAAAGGAAAAATGGAGAGAGAGAGAGAGAGGAAAAAGAAGAGACTAGCCCCACTTCAATCATGTTCTGCATCTGCCACTGAATGTTGCATCGGCCGTTGAGGACCGCTGCTTCCAGGTTTCGATTGCAGGCCACCGGCACGTCCTGGATGGCCCAGCTACCGCAATCGAAGCAATCTTCCGAGCTGATGTCACCGTGGCAAACCAACACTCCGTAGGCTGCTCCCTCACCTACGCCAGTGGAGCCGGAGGCGAATAGCGCTGTGTTGACACTCAAATTGGGTCCAAGCCAATTTAAATTGGTCCATGATAGTTTTGGCCCAGTCTAATGAAAACTTCATAAAGAAACATGCTAATAGTACCACATTGGTTTTTCTTTCGGATAAGAGCACCCCTACCCCTTATAAAATAAGGGGTACATAGCCGATTGAGTTCCCATCTATCCAATCGGCAAACAAATCAATCTATTACCTCTACTCCAACCCTTTTACTCTCTTCTCCAACCCCCATGTTGTTCATCCTTTGATCCGATGACCAAGGATGGCGCCTTAGGCTTGCTGGCTGACCTAGGGCAACCCGGCAACATCCTTGCCCTGACAGGGTCCCTCCCGGGCGAGAGTTTCGATGGTTTCTTTGCTAGTTTGCCTGAAAACTAGCCGGTTCTTCGTCACGTATGCACGTTGGTTATCCTTTGGTGGTTTGCTTGTAAACCTCTCCGTTCTTCACCATGAAAGAGTGACATCCTCGCTACGTTCTTCGGTCCATAGTGGCTCGGGCGTCTAATGCCCTGCTGGTGTGTGATTCAGATCACTTCCGATGTCAACACACTTCTTGGTGACTCCGCTGGGGACGATTGGTTCGGCTATCTCTTATAGCCAATCTCTCTGACCTATCCTTACTCCTCATTGATCTATCTTCTTGAGCTCGCCATTATCATTGCATTTGGCCCAAAAGGTCGATCACATCTGGTTTTGACCCCTTGTGATCTTGTTTGCGATTTTGCAACAAGTTGCGCTGCTTATCGGAAAATTCAGCAAGGCGGTCAAGTTATAAATCATGGAGTACCAAGGTGTTGCATCACAATATTACTACAATCACCCTGAGGTACAACTTGCAAATGCATCTTATGATCCCAATAGTTATTTTGCAAGTTCTATGAGCTCTCATGTTGGTGTTGCTAGCTATAATGATACTAGATATATTACATCGGCTAATACTTTTGTTAATGCTCCTCATCATACACATCATAATTATGAATATTATGGTCAAGAGCTGATGCATGTTGTAAATTCTTCGAGTTTTGATGCTACTAGCAACATACAACACGTAAATTATTATTCATCGGCTATAAGTTCACAATATGTGGTTCCACCACAAGACGTGCCGAGGAATGAGAGAATTGGCTATAATAATGCTAATTATTTAGCCAATTGCTCTGAAAATTCAGCACCATATGCCAATGCTCCTATTCATAATTCGGCTCCATATGTTACTCCCAACTCGAGCCAAATTAATGAAAATTCAACAAGGTGTTTAAGTGCTAATACTTATGATTTGGCTTCACGTGTTACTAGTAACTAAAACCGAATCAATGAAAATTCAGCACCTTATGCAAAGATCAATGCCCACAATTCGGCTTTGTATTTCGCTCATTACCATATCCGAATTAGTGAAATTTTAGCAAGGCATTCGGGTGCTAAAACTCATGATTTGGCTCCACATATTGTTAATAATTTTAGCCAAATCAATGAAAATTTAGCAATGTGTGCACTTACAAACAATCATGATTCGGCTTCATTTGTTGCTCTCAAATCAAGCCAAATTGATGAAGATTTAGCCTATGCTAGGAATCCATATGGTTCCTCTAAATGGAAGGTGCCCACTTATCATAGACCGTACCCATTATGTTATGATTACTTGAAAACTCCTAATGGTTGGTGGGCACCTGATTTTTATGAATTTAGCGGTGAAGATGATAAAACCACTATGGAACATATTAGTATATATCTCTCACAGCTGGGTTTTGCTGGTAAAGATGACTATATGAGAGTGTGAAATTTTCCTTTATCTCTCACCGGTATTGCCTTTGCATGGTTTACATCTTTGCCACGATGTACTATTGGTTCATGGTCTCAATTAGAGGAGCAATTTTATGAATATTTTGGAAAGACTAATGAGAAAAGGCCGATCACAGTTGAGTCATCGACTAAAAGAGGATTGCTAGTGGGCATGAAAGAAAGAATTGATTCAGATGTAAGCAAAGGTTCGGCTACAAAAGCCGAACAATACAATATCCTTTCCAAATCAATCACATCTCAAAAAATAAGTCTTGCTATAGAAAAGCATGGAAAATGCCAGAAACCAGCTAGACTTGATTTTTCAGGAGCTAAAGGGGTTGTGCACTTATCTAGTGATTACCGCATCATTGATGGAGATCAAGCCCCTACAAGCAAAAAAGGACGGCTGCCTGCCTGCTCAGAATAGACTGAGCCGACTTCAAAGTTAGCTAAGCCAATTGCTGCCTGCCCTGAGTCAGCTAGGCCGACTACCTCTGTCGTCTTCCCTGAGTCGGCTAGGTCGACTTTCCAGTCAGCCAAACCGACTACCCCTGCTAGTGCCCAAGTCGGCCTAGCCGACTGGAACTTTCTCGGTCTCGGCAGCTACCAATGCATCTTCGGATGATTCGGCACCTATTGTTGATCATTCTCTAGAGATGAAGAGCAACATCATGCAAATCAAGGGCGTGCACTTTTCCAACATGATCAACAAGGTAGAAAACATAAATATTTTGCTCAAATTCCAATCTGGTCATACTATTTCAATTTCTACATCTATTAGAGATATCCTTGCTAATTATTGTAATAGATCGATTGAGAATAGCAATTTCTACATCTATTAGAGATATCCTTGCTAATTATTGTAATAGACCGATTGAGAATAGCAATTTATTTGTTGATGATAAAATAAATTCAGATTCTATCGGTCAAGACATTGTTCCATATGGCAAGGCCGATAGTGGTAATTCGTCAAAGCTAAAGCTTCTTGTAAGCAATTGCAAAGGTGTGGCCGAATGGATAGATAATAAATCCAATCCATTCATTTGCCTAGCTTTAAAGCCGACTCCACAAAAGAATCGGCTAAAGAAATCAAAGTACACAATTGACTTTACTTTTTGTGATCATGTCTTTGATGTCTTGCTCAAGAATAATTTTATTAGAATCATTGATCACAATGCTTTGCCATCTGTTAAAAATTTAGAAGAGCTTACATATTGCAAATGGCACAATTCTTCTAATCATAATACCTCTAGTTGCCATATGTTTCATTGAGTGATCCAATCGGCCATTGATAAAGGACGATTGAGATTTTTTGAAGCTCAACACATAGACCAATTGGATTCAATTGGTCTTAATGGCAAACAGGTTTTGAATCGGCTTGCATTAGCTGATTCAACAAAGCTCAAAGCTTGAATGCCCAAGAGAGAGATGTGGAGCCCTCAAGTGATGGCAAGGTTGTTGTTGATGAATTGCAAATAGAAGATATTCTAGAGGACAGCAAAGTTATCATAGTTCCAGAAGACATTGGGGGCAACTGAAATCTCTCCAAACAAAGCAAAAGCCGATTGATCTCGTTGAGCAAGGGGAATCGGCTAAGGATCCTCCTTTGGAGCATGTCTATCAAGATGGGGAGAAGGAGGATGCTTGTAAAACTAATGGAGGTAAAGGCCGTGAGAAACAAAGAAGTAAAAGGCTGAAACTCAGCTTCGAGGAACTTCTAGCTAAATATGAGAAGATAGGAGAAGCAAATGTCACTAATCGGCCAAAGAAGGTCCATTCATCAAAATTGCCTCCAAAGCGCAACTCTCAACAGTGGAATCGGCAAGGAGATAAACCTCACGCAGCAGTAATATATTCTCCTTTTAAGCAGCCAATTCCCATGTCGTATGGACCACAGCCCACATATTTTCATCCTTATTCATCTTAGGGCTGGTTTGATCAAGAGGCACATGCTCTATCATATTTTAGGCCACAATATCTAGACTATGCAGCTTCTAGACATTCAAAGAGATCATCATCTTGTAAAGACCGTTTTCATCAAAATTGATCTGGAGCTCAACCAAAGAAGAAGGTGGTAAAACAAGTTTACCGCGTGAAGTATGATGGCCGAAAGAAGAAAAGTTCAGATCTGAATTCAACTATTGAAAAGCCAATTACATTGCTGAAAAATTCGGCTATTGATGGCAAAGAAGTGGGGAAATCATATATTGATATTGTAGGTGCCAAATCTGAACAAAAGAAGGTGGGAGTGCCCAAAATCAAGAAAGATTTGCTGCTGTCCAAAATAGAAATAAAACCGATATGCTCAATAGGTTTACCAAAGTGGCAAGAAAACAAGCTACAAAAGCTTAGTGCAGAGAAGCTAAAAGGAAAAGGCTTGGCATGGGTTCCTAAAGGAAGCATTCAAGCCCAGAAGGATGATGTTCAAGCAAGTGGTGCAACAAAAACAAAGGAGAGGAGATTCAAGAAACAATTGCCAAGTTGGAGGTTTGCACCAAATCATCAAAATCATTGGTCATGGCATCATCCATACTCTCTGCCTATGCCTATGTGGAATTCATCCCCTTGTATGCATGGTTATCCCTTAGCTCCTTATTTTGATCCCTGGTATGGATCTTTATGTTATGGAGGGTTGCCAAATTATTTTGATTATCAATGATCAAGAGCCAAAATATTTATACATGCTCGTGTGGAAGAATTCATATGGCTGATATTTTGATATTGCCCTTAGTGTAAAATATAGTCGATGAATGCTTACAACCATCGTGCTATTAGAAAGCCCCCATGGAATTTACTTTGATGGCCTTAAGGCCAAGGGGCATGATATATGCATTTTGATTTACTTCATGGATGTGACAATATGATTAGTCGGCTTGCAAATAAGGCCAAGGTGTTGGCATAATCATTATTTCTCACAATGGTGCTATTGGAGACATCAAGCCGATTAAAATTATATATGCACCAACATTTGAGTCGAATGTGAAGTTTTCTTATTCGGCTTGGCCATATTGCAATCCATGGGGTATAACATGTTGAAGCCTATGGTGATTCCTTGCTGGTGGTACAGCAAGTTGCTGGTGAATTTCAATGTTTAGAAGGGTCACTAAGAACTTGTCTTGATGCTTGCCTTGATATTATTGACTATTTTGCCGAATTCTGAATTCAGCATATTCCGAGGCATGAAAATCAAAAGGACAACATGTTAACTCAATAAGCATCTGGCTATGATGTCAGTGGACATAATTTCCATATTCAAGAACAGTCGATGCATGAAGATTTTAAATTTTCCTATGTAGGTACAAACTAGTCGGCTCAGCCGACTGCCCTAGTCGGCCAAGCTGACACCTCCAAATTGGCTAAGCCTACCGGCCCTATTGGCTTAGCCGACTCTCCTGTGACCAGCCCAGTCAATTCACCCGAGAAGCTATCAAATTGGCCAGATATAACTTCCAGTGATGTTGCGGCTGATTTAGAAGATTGGAGGACTCCCTTGTTGAGATATCTACGTGATCCAAGTGCCAAAATTGATAAAAGTGTTCGGCGGAGCGCTTTCAAATATGTATTGCATAATGATGAACTCTATCGAAGAACCGCCGAAGATTTGCTGCTTAAGTGCTTGGGTTCAGACCAGGCAAGAGTGGCTATAGGAGAAGTCTATGAAGGCATTTGTGGTACGCATCAATCGGCCCTGAAGATGAAGTGGTTATCGCATAGAGCCGATTTCTATTGGCCTGCAATGATGGCCGATTGTTTTTGTTACTACAAAGGTTGCGAAGAGTGGTAGAAGTTTGGAAATATTCAGCTTGTGCCTGCTTCTGTGCTTCATCCTATCATCAAAACATGGCCTTTTCGTGGTTGGGGGCTAGACTTCATTGGCCAAATATATCCCCATCTTCGAAGGGACACCGATTTGTGTTAGTTGCTACGGATTGCTTTACTAAGTGGATCGAGGGAGTTCCTTTGAAGAATATGACACACAAGGAAGTAGTTGAGTTCATCACTGAGCACATTATTGATAGATTCGACATCCCTCAAATGTCCAAAGAGGTGAGGGAATTTGCCGAATTATATAAGATCAAGTTGCTCAATCCATCTCCATACTATACTCAAGCCAATGGCCAAGCGGAGTCTAGTAATAAGACTTTGATCAAGCCCATCAAAAAGAAAATTGAGGAGAATCCAAGGAGATGGCATGAAGTTTTGTCTGAGGCTCCATGGGCACATCGTATTTCAAGGCATGGTGCTACAAAGGTTACTCCTTTTGAGTTAGTATATGGTCAAGAGGCCGTGTTGCCTGTCGAAGTGAATTTGGATGCATACAGGCTTGCTAAACAAAATGATTTATCAGTTGTTGTGTATCATGATTTGATGATGGATAAAATCGATGAGGTGACTGATGTGAGATTAAAGGCTCTCAAGGAAATATAGAAAGATAAAGCTCGAGTTGCCAAAACATACAACAAGAAAGTCAGGAGCAAATCCTTCCAAGTGGGAGAATTGGTGTGAAAAACCATACTACCAATTGGATCGAAGAGCAATCAGTTTGGCAAGTGGTCACCAAGTTGGGAAGGTCCTTACAAAGTGGTTAAAGTTATATTCGGAAATTCATATGTGCTAGAGACATTGCAAGGTGAACGTCTCACGAGAGCATTCAACGGGAGGTACTTGAAAGGGTACTTTCCAAGTGTTTGGCAATAAGCATAAGTGCTCTCCAAACAATGGCCGATACATGTATCGCCCATAGAAAAAATGACCGATATATACATCGCCCTTAGTCACTAAGTAGTCGATGAGATGGGTATCATTGCTATTTGATTTTGAATAAGTGTTTTTAGGTTCATGCATCATTCACCTAAAAACAGGGGGCATATGTTGACACTCAAATTGGGCCCAAGTCCATTTAAATAGGCCCATGACAGTTTTGGCCCAATCTAATGAAAACTTCATAAAGCGACATGGTAATAGTACCACATTGGTTTTTCTTTGGGATAAGACAACCCCTACCCCATATAAAATAAGGGGTACATGGCTAATTGAGTTCCCATCTATCCATTCGATAAACAAAGCAATCTATTACCTCTACTCCAACCCTTTTACCCTCTTCTCCAACCCCCATGTTGTTCATCCTTTGATCCGACGACCAATGATGGCGCCCTAGGCTTGCCGGCCGACCTAGGGCAACCCGGCGTCATCCTTGCCCTGACGGGGTCCCTCTCGGGCGAGAGCTTCGACGGTTTCTTTGCTAGTTTGCCTAAAAACTAGCCGGTTCTTCATCACGTAAGCACGTTGGTTATCCTTTGGTGGTTTGCTTATAAACCTCTCCGTTCTTCACCACAAAAGAGTGACATCTTCGCTGTGTTCTTCGGTTCATAGCGGCCCCGACATCCAATGCCCTACTGATGTGTGATTCGGATCACTTTCGATGTCAACACACCGGTGACACAGACTGGTTTGCTACGAGGTTGGAGATGAGGTCGGCGGCATTCTTGGCATACGAGCTTCCGGTCGGATAACTGCCAGCTGTGCCATCGCAATTCTGAAACGCGATCGTCCTGAGCGCGTCCTCGTTCTCAGCAGCGATGACAGCCGCGGCTGCCGAAGTGATGATCAGAGCCAGAAGAATGCGGCCCATGGCACACTTAGCCCAGCGCAGGGGGGGAACTGGAACTGGATTATGGAAGGGGGGAGAGATGCGGAGAGACTAGCAGGGAAGAGGAGCTCTGGGGAGTGGTTCTAAAGACATTCCAAGTCGTTGTCAAGTTGAATTGTAGGATATTTAAAAGTCAAAGTGCAATAAGTGAGGCGGAATATGTATTGATCTCCGCTTGATTAATATTTCAATGTTCATTTTTGTGTCTCCAGTAAAATTATCGTGTGTTGTGTGTGTGAAAATGCTACTTTCAGGAACCACTTCCATGTTCTTTCGGGGAATAAGGGAGTGGTTTCCCATTGTCATCGATTCAAAATTTTGTATTTGACGAGATGTGTAGACATAATTAGACTACTAACCTCCATTTGTTCGATGTTTGACGGTTCATCTTTACATTCAAATTTGCGTCTCTTATGAGTAAGGTTGACTTTACTATTGGCATAGACTCGGATTGCAAGTATAGCAAAAAAATGTAGTGTTTATCAGCATTACTCTTAAAGAACAGTAACTCCCATATGAGCCTATCAACATTGACCGTACAAGGTCCTTTCTAAGAGTTTATCTGTGGTTTTTACATAGGATTAATTTCAGATTGCCACCTACGGGCGGGAGTGCAACGTTATTCTAGGTTCTTATGCCTGTGCTTGTGTGTGCGCACGCTAGCTAGGGCAACGGACCATGGGGACGCGGCGAGAGCGTCGGCACACGGACACGCGGGGATGATCAGATGAGGTGGACGGATGAATGTTGTGGAGTGTGGCGGACTGGCGGTCAATTACTCCATTGATGGGTGGGGGGTTCGGATTTCATTCACGTGGGACAGAAAAAACAAAGGGCCAGAGCAACGGCTCCGTTCGCTGGTCTAAAACTTGGCTAAAAACACTATTCCGGCTGGTTTGTTGTGAAAGGAAAACGTTGTTCGACTGGTTTGATGAACAGTAACTTGAGAGGGGTTCCAGTCGGCTGGCTGGTCTCGGTCGGACTAGCGAACGAGCCCAACGTCCTGTTCACTTGGCTGAAAAGTCATGGCTGAAAGTACTGTTTGCTGATTTATTATGAGAGTCGTTGGCTGAAAAATCATGGCTTATAAGCTAAGCGAAGAGGGCGCTTATGGGGTGGAGGGGAGAAAAGCAACGTGGCCTTGCGACCGCTGGGCGACGCATTGTTGATAGATCATACTATATTTTTTGCGGGTAGATAGATCATACTAATAGCAATGGGGTAAAATTGCATAAACCCAAAATAAATTATTTTGAGTTTGATTTCATCCTCTTCAGTTATCTGTTACAAACAAAATGACTTTACAAAAGAAATGTTGAAAAAGGCGAGGAAACCGCCCCCGTGTCACCCCGCTTAGGCGACTCGGGCGGCCCCCGAAGCCCCCGCTGCCGACCCCTCCTCCCCCGCCGCCGCTGCTTCCCTCGCCGCGCCGCCGCCCGAGCGGGCTGCCGGAAGCACGTGCGGCTCGCAGTGATGGTGGCGGTAGGGCCCCTTCCCCTTCCCCTGGCGTGGCCACCACAACCGCTGGTGGGGGCTCACCGGAGAGGGCGGTCTCCCGTGGCTAGGGGGTGAGGGCAACGGATCCGGCATAGCGTCGGCCGGATCCAGTGGCTGCGAGCGCAGCGGTGGAGGCTTTGGCTGGCGGTGAAGTGGCGCAGTAGTCGAAGATGGTGCTGCGGATCCGGTTGCCACTGACAGTGGAGGCAAGGTGGCGGCCTACGGTGGCTTAACTAGAGGCCAGATCCGGTGCCCAGGGGCCTGATATGCGTGGGGTCTTCAGCGGCAGGTGCGAGGAGGCCGTCGGATGCGCGGGCGGGCAAGTGAGCGCGGCGCAGTGTGGGAGGTGTGGTGGCGGTTTCGGATGAGCCGGCCACGCGTGGAGGCTCGGCGACGATGGTAGGGCTCGGCCTAACACGAGGCCCGCTACCATGGAGTGGTGCTGCGCGTCGACGACCAATTGCGGGGCAAGTGTGTAGGGAGTGGGGAGCATGCAGCATACGGACACGGCCGGAGATCTGCGCGGCTCTGGCAGCGTCATGGTGGCATGGCCGAGGGTGGCTTGCGTGGGGCCTCTCCAGTGGCACCATGGTGGTGCGGCTGGCATTGGCTGACGTGGTGGGCGTGCTAGCAGTGCCACGGTGGCACGGCTGGTGGCATCGGGCCATCAGCGGGAGTGGATGTAGCGCCCTAGTCTGGTAGCGTGCCCACCGGACCCAGGGTAGGAGGAGGTGCTGCAGGCCGATGCAGCTCGTCCATGCGCCTTTGGTGGTGGCCGTGTGCAGGGAGCGGAGGTTGAGTGGCAGGCGCAGCGGAGGCGGAGGTGCGGCGGCATGGCGCATGGAGGCGTGGTGTCAGCACCACCCCGGATGGGCTATTATGGCTGTGGTCCGGTATGCCGAACCGTGTGCGTGCAACGAGGGGTTGGGATGCTCCGGGCGAAAGCCATCGCTGGCATTTTGTTGGTGGAGATGGCGGCGCCGCCCTAAGGCGCCGTTTTCATTTTGGAGCTACAACCCTATTGCTCGGGGTTCTCTGGGTGAAAACCTTGTCCAGTCCTAGATGACCGACGGCGGAGCCATTAGTGTCGTTCCCTCCTTGGAGGCGTCTTCTTTAGAGTCCCAACTCTGCTCAAGGCATTGTTGGCTCATTGGTCATGGCGGCGGCAGCCGGTGGCGGCAATTCCGCCATGTGGCGAGCTACACGGGTGTTGCAGAGCTCACATGGAGGCTTTCATAGTTGTGGTGGTGGCCAGAGGTTATCTCACGGTTGTCGGCTTTGGCCGCTTGCAGTGGACCGCGACGACTAGCGTTGCTTGGCAACGGTCAGTGCGGTGAGGGACTATGTCAGAGGACGGCGCTTGCGGCAATGGCATCATGGGATGACTAGGCTTGCAGCGGACCACGTCAGGTTGCTCAGCTTGGCTAGGCTATCTGATGCGGTACATCATTGGAAGGCAGCGCAAGCGACTTCTTTAGCTTGCTGTTATGGCGGCGGAGGCTATGTGTGTGGGTGAAGCAACGAGGCGAAGTCGACCTGCGGCGATGGCTGGGTGTTGACGCTCGTTATTGACACATTTTTAGTATCAATTAATCAGTGTTTTCATGCCTAATCTTATACTAACCTGCCACTTGGCACCTGAAATAACCCCATTATTGCATATGTGATGTATTTTGGAGTATATTGCAAAATGGCAGGAAATACGACATAATCAAGGGGGTTTGCATGAAGAGCCTCATGGATATTTGGACATGGGTCGTCGAGGGGAGCCTGCACGATGAAGGAGAGGATCAGGAGGGCTAGAAAAGTCCCAGGCCGATCGGCCTGGGACCCTCTGGGCCGATCAGCCTGGCCCAATCCAAGGCCCGGTCGACCTCCCGTTTCTTTAGCGCGAAGTAATCGATGATGACTAGGGTTTCTCCATCGACCTTGACTCAGAGCCGCCGCCTATTGGAGACTATAAATACCTCCTCCCGGACTTCAGGAGAGGAGAGTTGGAAGAGAGAGAAGAACACCTCAAAAACACCATCCACCACCGCCACAAGAAGGAAAAACAGAGAAGAGATTGGATCTTCAGGAGGCCACGCAAAGAGGAGCTCCAGAGGAGGAGGGAACACCCTGTGCCGATCGGCACAGAGGTGCTTAGGCCGATCGGCCTAGGGTGCCCTCACCCCTATTTGTCGTTGTCTTCGATCTAGTTGATCTACAGGGGGTCCTTTACCCAAGAATTTGTCAACATGTGTAAGATCATGGGGTAATACCTCTGTTTGTCCTCGGGGTTGTATGGAGATCTTGATTTGTAATCGTCGAATCCTTGTTTAAGATCTATTTCGTTATCAAACTCATCTTGATGATGCTCTTTCATGAATGGCTGGCCAGCGCTACTTTGGGTTGCTTATTTTCTTACCTAGAACGATCATCAAGCGTATTCTTATGTTCGATAGCCGATTACCCCTGTTTAGTGATAGGTATGCGGGAGGGAAAGTGTTGGACATGGTTCACATCCACTCATGATAACACCTAGATCAAGTTCGTTCATGTATGGTGGTTGCATCTACAAGTGATCCTAGATCCCTAGGACAAGCATTTAATCTATCTTGTTTACACCTACTCTATCTATTCGCTTAACATAGATCGCTAAGTTCTTTGTTTATTCAATCATATCTTATACAAAGAGTTGTTCGGTTACATCGATTAGTGCTTAGTTAAACGTTGCAAATCCCTTGTTCCGTGGATTGATAAACCTTGGGGGAATCTCTAAGGGGAGAGCTACAACTGATCCGTGCGCTTGCGGTTCACAAATTGGCGCGCTAACTGCCGTCAACACTGGGCTGTTCGATGGAGATCTTAGGGAGCGGGGCAACTTTGCTCTCCACCCTGACGGCAACATAAGAAACGGATCCGGGACATGGCGTACTATGGCGGGCATGGCGAGGCCCCACGCAGAGTTTCTTCGAGGCGACGAGTGGAGTCCAACGGCGGATGTGGCGAGGCCCCTGCGCGTTGTGTTTTTCGTGGTGGCGACTGCGAGGCAGCCTGCGAGAGGTCCGGATGTGGTGGTTTCACTCCGTCGGGTGAAGTGTGATGTTGCAGCGGCGCCACGGCAAAGAGTCCTGCATGGCGGTGGCCTTTTTGGTGCAGTGCTGTCTACTTCTCTTGATTCCCTATCGACACCAGGCCACGCTTTGAGGTTTTGACGACTTCAAGAGTGTGGAGTGTTTGGTTGGTGCCGCGGTAGAGCTTCGTTCTGTTGCCTTTGTCGAGTGGAGTGGTGCGGCCGCGTTGATATCCCAATCCAACCAGTCGGTGTTTTTCGTGTTGTGTGGGCGCACGCGTTGACGTCCCAATCCAACCGGGCGTGTGTAGTTGGTTTTTCCTGCTATATCAATGAAACACGCGCTGTCTTGTGCGGTTCGTTCAAAAAAAGCAATGTTAAAATTCATATAACGTATGTGGACGGTTTTGCAATTTTACCAACCAATTAGCACGCTACTTCTTTCTTCCGCTCTAAACTATTAGTCATATTATTCTGTTCTAAGTCAAGCTTAGCTGCCTTTGACCAAATCTTGATAGCATGGCTCCAACTCCATGTTTTACTGCTCCACTTCACAACTCTAGCTGGAGCAAGCTCCACATGGAGTTGGAGCTGCCTGGGAGAGGTGTTTGGATAGAAGGGTGCCTTTAGCTCTAGAAAAGATGATTTTCGTAGTAGATTGCCATTGTTGCCCTTGGTTGTGGGTCCTAGGTGTAAGTCTCTCAATCTTTCAGAAAAAGAAAAAAATTCCCCTCCATCTCTCTTCTTCCCATGATGCTCCATGAACTGTCTTCCCGTCGACCAAGTCCAGCACGACCGGAGCTCTGTTGTGGGCTAAGAGGACGACGGTGCAGGATAGGTGGTGATGCATGTGCTGGGTCTGACCGCGCGCAGGATGGGCAACAGCGGCATCAAAATTGGACGGCAGCGCGGGGGCTCAACGGGGGCGACGACGGCATGGGGTGGGGCGGCGGCGCTGGCCGGGCGGAGGCCGTGCGATGGCGCTTGTCGGGCGAAAGCTGCGCTCGTGGCTGTGCGATGGTGGTGCGCTGGCCAGGTGGAGACGGCACACGGACCGAGATGCGGTAGCCCCGTAGATCCAAGCGTCGTCTCCCTGGAGGTCCCAGTGGCAGCGGGAGAGAGGAGGAGAGCGGGGTTGGTCGGCCAGGGGAGAGAAGGGTGCGGCGGCGGCAGATGATATGGGGGTTGTAGCGGTGGTGGCGCACAGGACAGCATCAGCGGCGCACGAGACTGGGTTGCAGCGGCGGCGGCAGCGGCTTCAAGAGAGAGAGAGAGAGAGAGAGAGGTGGGCTCGTGGGGAGAGGGAGTGGAGCCGGCCATGGGAGGGATGGAGGCGGCGAAGTGCAGGTCGTCCATACATGGCATCACAGGGGATGGCGTAGGCTGCGGCACGGACGGGGAAGGTGGGGGCGGCGGTGGGGATGCGAGTGTCGGTGGAATAGAAAGAACGAACCGTTTTTGTGTAATCAATGGCAGTGGTGGGTATTTACCCACCTGCTCCACGTCTAGGTTCATAATTGAGATTCTAGAGTTGCAAAAGAGGTGCTCCAAAGAAATGAACTAGAGCTCCAAAAACTCCATGGAGTTGGACTGCTCCACAAATTTATGGAGTTAGGGTGTTTGGCTAGGTCCACCCAACTCCAGTCTAGAGTTTACAGTTGGAGCCATGCCAAACAGGGCCTAAGGCAAGAGTCCAAGCCAACTTAGTACAAGGTAAGAGTCCATATGACCAATAAATAGTGGTACGAGTATAAAATATAGAGCCACTATTTTTAGTGGGGTAGTGAGATAAGTAGGTTTGTTTTATGCTTTTTTTTAGAGAAAATCTCTCCCTGATGATAAAAAGGCAAAATTTCTGGCCTTTTTCCGTCTAGCCCATTCAATTTGGCCCAACCCTCCTGGCCTCCATTTTTGTCTGGCCCATTCTTCAGCCCAACTGTCGCACTCGTTTCACGGCCCTCTCCCTAGCTTGGACGATGACTCTCTCCCCTGCTCCGTCTCTACCGCGCAGCGTGGCACCACCCTTCTCTCCCTCCTCCACTCCGTCTCTCCTGCATAGGGCACCCGGCTTCTCTGCCTCACCACTCCCTCCGCTCTCTTCCACCTCCAACCGAGCACTTCCAGCAATGCCCGGCGTGGAATTGAGCTGGGATTCTATCCCTGTGCGCCTCTCCGCTCCCTCCAAAGGTGGCAGCTAGGATCCGTGTGCATCAGGCCACCATCACTGGCTCCCTTTCCTTTCTCTCCCCTTCCTTTTCCTCCCTGCGTAATCGTCGGCACCATCACTGGCCGCCAAACTTTGTTGTCCTGTTCCCCCTCCCCATCTCTGGCATTTTAAGAAGCCAGTGTCAGTGTTTTGAGTTACCAACTAGTAAATTTCTAGATTGCGCATCTGGCTCGGATGGTATGCTTAGAGGACACGAGGTTTATACTGGTTCGGGCAGAAAGTCCCTACGTCTAGTTCGTCGTTGCTGCTCATGTTACTAGCAGTGAAGGTTTGTAGTAGGGGTTACAAACGGGCGAGAGACGGACAAGTCCCAAGTCTCTAATGTGTGCGTGTGCTGCTAAGACATGTTAGGATGTGTGTTTTTATGTCTACAGCCATGTAGAGTCATATACAGCCATGTCCTTCATGGGGCATCCTGCTTCCCCTTTTATAAAGGAAGGGGAAGAGCAGGTTACAGAGAGAAAGAGGGAGAAAAGTCAGGTCTTTCTTCTCCTTTATGTGGGCCCCACCGACACTATAGAGGGTGACAGGGATGGCTCCACACTGGGCTCATGTTCACCGCTGATGCCATGCCCCGGCGTTATCAGCGGGTTGTGGCGTCCCATTTCGTCACGGAAGACGACGCGGCGAACCGGCGTGCTGGTCAGTGGCCATACGGGGGGTAGGCAGCATAGTGACCACGCATCCATCACTGTTGGTGATGTGAATTCCCTGAAGTGACATGTCACAGGCATGGGTCATGTCAAGATGTGCCTGCTCCCAGCACGGTGCCAGAAGTTTGACCTTGGGTTGTACTTTCTGGCCCATAGTGGTTGGCGGTGGTACGGGCATCTGTCGGGAGCCGCGCCTGAGGGGTCGGATAAGGTGGAGCCTCTGACCCAGAGGTCGGGCGAGGTGGAGCCCACCCCTAGTGGTCGAGCGAGGTGCAGCCCCTGACCTAGATGTCAGGCGAGGCGGAGCCCGCCCTAGTGGCCGAGCGAGGCGGAGCCCCTGACCCAGAGGTCGGGTGAGGCGGAACCCGCCCCCCCAGAGGTCAGGCGAGGTGGAGCCCCTCGACCTAGAGGTCGAGTGCGGTGGAGCCCGCTCGGGTGAGCTGGAGCCGACTGGTGAGGAGGAGCTTGTGCGCCTAGGGGCCGGTTGAAGCCGTAGTCGCGCACGTGACTGCTCGGGTGAATCAATGTTGATGACCATTAGCTCCTCCTCTTCGGGTACCCTAGTATTGGTCCCTGACAGTGGCCCCCGAGCCCCCCCCCCCCGATGATTCGGAAAGAATCGCCTAGGGTTTTTTGACTCACCAGTGGGTGTTATCGAGCGCACCCAGTGGGTGTAGCCGCTGAGCCTACGGAGGAGTAGAATACTCCTTCGGAGGCTTTTCCGAACAGAATGACTCTGAGGGCCTTGGCCTTCTTTTGTCACCCATGGCATGTCCTGGTGGGACGGTGATTCCCTTTCGTCATGATCAGACCTCTTGGGGGTATAGCTGTGAGATTCGGTGGGTCGAAAAAAGGTCTCTCCTGATTCCAACCCCTACAGGGGTCTGATCGACCTACCATCGTTCTACGACTGTGCGTTCGGTCTCTTTGCGAGTCCAACTTTCCTCGAGCCCCCGCACATAGCAGGGGTCCGGTCGACGATCGGCTCGTCTTTGTGATCGTCTTCCCTCAAACGTTTTTTCTGATAAAAACGGAGGGGCTGAGCCATGCCATGATTTTCCTCTATGGACAAATCATGGTGCTTGGTGAGCTATTAACGGGCTAGTTCGAGTGGGGCCCTGGCATCCTGTTCATGTGGGTCTAGCTTGGGTCAGCTGGTGACCGGCTCTAGACTCTCAACGGTCAATCCATATAGTTCTCGGGTCCGTTCGACCGGTCCTGAGGGCTCTCTGCCTTTCTTCGAGGAAAACCCATGGATTGTGTCCAGACGAGACTCGAACGTGGGCTAGGATGCTCGTGCCGCCCGTGCGCCTGGGTAGAATTTTTTTTAATTTTAACACTTTTTCGAACTTAATTTTAAATCTAACACTCTCAGTTTTTTTAAACTAACACTTTTGGCCGCGCCTATTGCCTTGGCGTGGCCAAATGTCCGTGCCGCGCCATACATGGTGGCGCGGTAGAGGGCTGACGTGGCGGCAACCAGAAGCGCTGACTGCTGTAGTGGCAGGGCTCTGCCATGCCACCGACCTTGGCGTGGCAGTGCCACGCCCTGATCCATGGCGCGGCAGAGCCGGGTATAACCTCCGTTGCGGCCAGTCCCGCTGCCCGAGCAGCAAAGCGGCCTAGGCGTTCGCCCATGCCTGCCTTTGCCCACGCCTGCCCGCCCGCCTTCGCCTGCGCCTGCCCGCCGCCATGCACGCCGTCTGCCCCGGCCGCGTCCGCCCACGCCAGCTAGGCAGCCAGGCCGCCGGCCGCCGGGTCCAGCCGTTGGGTACGTCCGCCGCGCCCGCACATCGGCGTGCCTCCCCCTCCGGCCAGAACCTCCAGTCACGCACGGCGGCTGCCCTGTGCCCGTGCCTCTCGGCCCAGTCTTGCGCGCTGCAACGAGGTACTCCACTAATATAGTTAGCATAGTTAATAAAGTTAGTAAAATTATTAAAGTATAATTAGTATAGTTAGTAAAGTTAGTTAGTTAAGTTAGTATACGTAATATAATAAGTTAGTATAGGTAGTAAAGTTAGGTAGTTTAGTTAGTACAGTTATAGTATGCCTTGTATAGATGTTAATATTTGATTAGTTAGTATAGTTATAGTTAGAAAATATATTAATGTTAGTATGGACATTACGTACGATGATTTCGACGACTTAATGAAGTTTCTTGAAATGCTTCTGCAGATGGATTGTTGTGTTAGAGTTTTGTACGGAGGAAGTGTTAGGAGAGAGGATGGTATGTTTGAGGATATGGAAGAAGAATTGGAATGGTTTGATGAACCTCCTAGCTTCAACGACCTTTGTGTCCGTTTGAATATAAAGTTTGGTGGTGATTTCACACTAAAGGGGAGGTTTGATACTAGGAAGACTAGGGCACACTATGTCCTCATGCCCTTGTGCGACTCTGCTCACTGGTCCCGCTACACTAAGGTTCTCCAAGGTTCCAATGTGCCCATGGCTGAGGTGGTGGTGGAGAATAGGTACAGGATGCATGGTGTTCAGGACGGCTCGTCCATTGATGGTTTCGGAGGCAATGAAAAAGAATTAGGGGTCGAAGGGGAAGCAACTCAGGATAACATGGATTTGGACGGTCAGTTGACGCAGGAGCAGTTTCATTCAACTGCAGTAGGCTGTATAAGCAATGACTTCGATGTGAATGAGTTCGAACGGGAAGAGGAGGAGTAGGAGGAGGAGGACAGGATCGGTGATGTAGTTAGCAGTGATTCAGATGATTCTGATGATGACCAAGGAGGTACAGATGCTATGGCAACAACGGCTGATGTCATGCCAATACCGGTACATACTATGCCATTACCAGTACCAACTAAGGTTTTGCAAGGTGTCCATGCTCAGGGTAGACTAGTCACAGATTTGGCTGTAGATGATATCCCCTATGATTCATGAGCTAGAATTAGCGAAGCGCAGCAGTATGTTCCACCACCACCTTACACAACGACTGAGCTTGAGCAACTAAGGTCCAAGAACGTACCTTTCAGGGGCGTTCCAAACTATAAGGATGTCAGCATGACGGATATGGCAGTTTGTGATACCGGTCTCCAGATGTGTAGGAATTCATTGTATAACCATGAGACAGAAACCCTTAGTAAGGGGATGATATTCAACACAATGTCAGAGATGAAACTCTTCCTTCAGGACTATGTTGTGTACCACCATAGACCGTACACCGTCACTCATTCGGACCAGGAGTTGAGGTACCACTTGATATGCAAAAATGGTTGTCTATGGAGGTTAAATGCACGAAGGAGACAGAGTGATGGCAAGTGGAGGATAACTAAAGTTGTTGAACCCCACACTTGCCTAGACAATAGGGGGAAGGAAAATCATCAACAGCTCACTGCACGTTACCTTGCCTGTCGTATATTGGGGCTCGTTGATGACAATAACGACATCTCGGTGTCTTCTTTACAACATTCCATATCTAGATTTGTTAGGTACAATGTGACATACGGAAAGGCTTAGCATGCTAAGCAAATTGCTCTGGCGATTCGATGGGGTACTTGGGAGGAAGCGTACAATAGGGTGCCCCGCATCTTATGTGCAATGCATTATTACAACCCTGGCTTGAAATGGTTTGTGGACACCGGAGGGATGTATTTTCGGGACCCATTGAGGCATGTCCTCTATCGTGTGTTCTGGTCATTTGCGCAAACGGAACATGCATTCCAGTTTTGTTGGCCAGTCATACTTGTTGATGGCACTTTCCTGATAGGAAAGTACAGGGGCACCTTGATGATGGATGCTGCTATTGATCCTAAGGACCAGATAGTACCCGTGGCATTTGCTTTGGTAGAGGGGGAGAATAATGAATCATTGTCATGGTTCATGCGGCTTCTACGTGTGCAAGTGCTTGGCCCAATTCGCACTATATGTTTGATCTCCGACCGTCACACAGGGCTTCTTAATGCTATAGCTGAGCATATAGATGGGTTCCCGCCTCTAGTACATAGATGGTGCATGAGACACTTTGTCGCTAATTTCTGGCGGCGTCAGCGGAAGCAGGAGGTATGTGACAAGGTAAAGGCTCTATGTTGTGTACGTACAGAGCACCAGTTTAAGGAGACAAAGAGAGAACTAGACAAGATGGTAAATGCAGCGGGAAAGGCCTGGTTAGAGGCGCAGATGGAATAGAAGGCTCAGTGGGCGTTAGCATATGATGAGGGGGGTTTTAGGTATGGCATCATAACCACTAACTCCTTAGAGTCCTTCAACCGTGTATTCACCGGAGTTCGATCGTTGCCTGTGTCTGGAATTGTTGAGTTCTCCTTTCATAAGTGCAACGAATATTTTGTGAAGAGGTGGGAGCTTGCGCAGAGGAATATAGCTGAGCAGGGGCATTTTGGAAAGGCTGGAGCTAAACATTTGAAGGAGGCCAAGGAATTGGCCAAGCAGCACACCGCCAAGCCGTATGGACCCCGCCGCCATATCTTTAGTGTACAGGGCAAGGGTGGCACAAGCCTAGGCAGCAAACGTTATGGTGGACAAAACTACCGAGTTGATCTTGAAAAGGTAGAGTGCAGTTGCAACGTCCCTCAGATCATGCATGCCCCTTGCTCTCATATGATCATGGCCTACAAGGTTCACGGGTACAACTATGAGGATCTGCCATATATGTCACCCTTGTATCTCTGTTCGAACACCGTTAGTATTTAGGAGATGAGCTTCGAGCCATACCTTGACCCAACACAGTGGCCACCTTATAATGGTTATGACTACATGCCGCTTCCGGATCTAATGAAGGTAGGGAAGGGTAGGAGGAAGAAGAAGCGACTAAAGGGGGACATGGACGCTATGAGAGGGTACAATGAAGACATGTACGGTGGGGGAGACTTCAACGAGACCCGTGGCAGGAATATTTGCTCTATTTGCAAACAATCTGGCCACAAGGCTAGCCGGCATAGAAGACAGTAGGTGATTTCATATTGTGTTCGTATTGCATAACAAGTAGTTCAAATTTTGCAATGCTACATAATGTTAATCTGAAAATTGTTAATTTGAATACTCCAACTCTTTGTTTATCATTTTGTAACAGGATGGCCCCTCCCACGCCGCACCAGCTGATCCACCTTCTTGATGTGGAGTATGATGACCCCCTTCTTGTACCGGACAATGAGGTTCATTACGTCGTGGGACTTAGTTCATTACGTCGAACTTATGTCGAACGAATATTGTCGTCGAAAACTTGTAGACTCATAAACCAATGAAAACGTTGTATGGCAACTTATCGTCCATTTATTTGCTTCATGTTCGTTTTGTACATCACTTGTAGTTTTGTACAGCACCTCCGCCTGTAAGCCCACCTCCGCTTGTAGTTCTGTAGTTTTGTACAGCACAGACGCGCCGTGGGCTATGGCGCGACAAATGATTACGTTCGTTTTAGAAATTTTGAACGCATGATACAAACAGATGTGATCACTTAAGATCGATCATGGGTAATCCGAGTACATGATACATGGGTACAATACATCAGTAGTTCAAATGGAATATAAGACAACACAATAGAATTTCTACTATATGGCTACATTGATCATTAATAAAGCATGGAACTAACAGACGGTGCAATCAAAAACCCTCGGTCAGAAACATACTGAGTAAGCAACTCGTCGTTCGAGTACCAATCCTCAACCACAACCCTGTTGCTGTGGCTAGGCTCACCTGCGTTGCTCTGACCTGCCTGTCGCCTATAGTAAGCGGCCTCCGCTTCATCTGTGGCCGTTGCGGCCTGAGTGAAGAACGCGTCGTCATCCTCCTCCACTTGTAAGCCCACCTCTGCTAGAGCGATGAGCTCGCTCAGTCTGCCAGTGTCGTCCTCATCCTCCTTCGCCTGCAAGCCCACCTCTACTAGAGCGATGAGCTCGCTCAGTCTACCAATGTCGTCCTCATCCTCCTCCGCCTGCAAGCCTGCCTCTGCTATAGCAATTAGCTCACTAAGTCTGGCAGTGTCGTCCTCATCCTCGTCCCCCTCATCAGACAACACAATCGATGATTCAACGGTGCGACCAGCTCGCTTTCTGTGCTCATCTAACTTCTTTTCCTCATACCTTGCATGAGCCACCTCTACAGCATGTTCCTCACTGTATCCAATCCCTTCATGTATAAAATGCAATCAGTTAGCAATGTGAATATATTACATTTACAATCAGGCAACGAAAATAGGCGTTCAAGCACTCACTGGCACATAATGCAGCAACATGCTCATTCAAGACCTGCATCTGTACTCTTGTCTCCTCTCTTGCCTCCTTCCTTGCCCTCTCATCCTCTAACATCATCCGTCTCTCCAATCCCCATTTGGTAAGCCCAACATCGATCGGGTTACAAATACCGCGCTGTCTAGCAAACTCACGCATCTTTTCTTTGTGATGTTTAACGAATAGGTTGACATAGTCAGGTCCATATCCCTCTTCCTTGCAATTAGTTGCCTCTTCTTCAGTTCATCCAAGAACTTAGCTTGACCATCGTAATGTTCCCACCTGCATTTCCTAGTGCTCTATTCAAAAGAAATATTATATCATATATGTCTTAGCAAAAGAAGCAAAATACGATTTCATGTTTACCACAAAAATAACAAACCTCTTCGTACTCAACCATATGGCCGCAATAATGGCCTATTCCAAGCTCCGAAGGGACGAGGCCATAGTTAGAATTAATACAACATTCGCACTTGACTGGTGGTGCTTTATAAATTAACCTTTCTTTCTTCTTTTGTTTTGTTTTTGGAGGTTCTTCGGGCCATTTATTCTTAGGACCATACAACCACTCCTTGAAACGACACTTTGCCATTGAATACACCTAAATAATGTGACATTAGTACATGACACATATAGCTCAACATTTCAACACATACACTTTGCACTTACTTCATGCTTGTTTGGACACACAAACTCCAACGTATTGTCAGGGTTTATCACGGCTCGGTCTCCGCAATGTCATAGAGGAGGTTCCTCGAGTCGTCTAACTGTGGCTAAGTGCTTCTCCTTAGCCGTCATTGGAGGGGGTTAGGGGGAGGTTGAACCCACCGCTCGAAGTGCTCTCGTGGATGTCGCCCTCTCCACCAATCGTCAAAAAGGAGGTACCTAGGGTCAAACTTGTCTGCACCGTCGATCCACTGAAAGAAAAAGCACCTCTCATGGGCCTACACAACAAAAATTCAACAAAATATTAGTAACCTAGTAATACAAATGAAGAAGAAAAATATACGGAAACAATTACTTACATTAAAACGACTCCACGTGTAGAAGCAACGAGCCGCTGTGTCCGGATGTCTCGATTGAAACACGTCGGCCGGACGACCACAGTCATAATTAGGGACAGGGAGTTCAGGAGGGACGGGGGCATCTTTGCTAGACTCGTCGGGGTACATTTCTCTAGGACGACCCCGTTTTCGCCATAACTGCTCCCGAAATATGTCTTCCATCTAATAAAACGGTTCAAATTAAACACCAATCAAAACAACACAAATTAATGTAAAATGTAATCATTTGCAATGCAACTAAAATATTATAAACAACAATTATAGCAACAAAAATATACATGGCAAACATACTTCTAACTAAATAATTAAGCTTAACATTGACAAACTCATACTAATATCTTCACCATAGTTCCCAAACATAATTTTGCTACTAACCTTAACTCCCATTCATAATATCCTATCCACCATTCAAACAAAAATAAAATGTGCATCATTACCTTGAACTAGGACGAGGAGGGAGGGAGGCGGCCGGGGAATGGAAGGGAAGGGAGGGAGGCGGCAATGGAGGGCCAGGCTACCGCTGTTCATGGCGCGGCGGCCGGCGTGCTTGGCGAAGGGCGGGAGCGGGAGCGACGCCTAGGCCATTTTGCTGCTCGGGCAGCGGGACTAGCCATGGCGGAGGTTATACCTGGCTCTGCCACGCCACCGATCAGGGCACGGCACTGCCGTGCCAAGATCGGTGGCGCGGCAGAGCCCTGCCACGTTAGCGGTCAGCGCTTCTGGTCGCTGCCACGTCAACCCTCTGCCGCGCCACCATGCATGGCGCGGCACAGGCATTTGGCCGCGCCAGGGCAATAGGCGCGGCCAAAAGTGTTGGTTTTAAAAAAACGAGAGTGTTAGATTTAAAATTAAGTTCAAAAAAGTGTTAAAATTAAAAAAAAATCCCTGGGTACTGGCCGCTAGCGGGCCCATACCTTTCCATACCTCACTCTAAAGCTGGCCCAGAGCGGTTGTCGAACCCGTCGGTGGGCCAACCTTCGAACTCCTGGGCCTAGACGGGCCGTAGGAGCCTTTTCAGCTCCATATCCCTCTTACCTATGATGGGTCATGGCCCGTTCAGGGAGGCAAAATGTCTGGTGCGTTTTCCGAGGGGACGTCCAGAGGTTGCATGTGCACACCCCGCGATGAGATGTGGTGACAGGTTGTGGTGGGCATGGAGGTCTAGGCGGGCGGTTGGTTTCCTCGCACCCGTCGCCCCTATAAAATCAAAGGGTTGGCCCTCCGTGTCTCATACGCATGCCTGCATCCTCACCTCTGTAGCTGTGCCACTGCCGTCAACGCTATGGTTCTTGCCCCCACATCCTCGCCGCCGTTGAGCTCACCTTCATCTGCCCCCACTTTCAATGCATCCATAGTGCCACTCTGAAATCACCTTCCAGCGCATGGAGGGCCTCGTCCGTCATGGTCTTCTCCATGCGTAGATAGCGGCTGAGGAGTGGTTGCTGCCTAGCAACGAGGATTTGTCATCGCCGCTCGATGGCTATGTGGTGTTGTTCGCCTACTTCCACAAGCATAGGCTCGCGACCCCCACCCACAAATTCCTCCGAGGGCTACTACACTTCTACAAGATTGAGCTGCAGCATCTCAATCCCAACAGGATCCAACACATGGTGGAGTTCATCGTGCTGTGTGAAGGATTACTGGGGATCAGTGCTCACTTTGACTTGTGGAAGTATTTCTTCGCCGTCAACCTCTAGAAGAAGAGGGAGAAGGGCGGCAAGCAGGAGCTGCACATGCCGATGGGGTGTGTCGCTATCCAGCTTCAGAACAATCGGGTCGGTGAGTGCCCGTCCATGCAGCTCTCGACATCCAACGAGGGGTGGCACTCGTAGTGGTTCTACCTCAAGAATGACGCCGCTGCCCCTTTGCTAGAGTTCACCGGGTGCCTGATCGAAGAGGCTCTAGAGCCATGGAAGAAGTGGGGCATCCCGGAGAAGGATCAGAAGAGGATCTGAGACCACATCACTGCCATCCACATCCTGAAGGAGAACGGTCTAAAAGGGTCAGGTGTCATTGGGGCTTACCACGCGAGGAGGATGGCGCCATTGATGATGCGCACGCTCCTGCTATACGCGATGGCCCTCGAGGCATCGTTTGACGGAACGATGCTCGCTGAGGAAACGCTCCCCAATTCTAAGATCGTGCAACGCATCAAGGAGGCGATGGAGCCTCTATGGGACAACGCGGGTGCTACCCTTGACTTCGTCTACCCAGTGTCGGGGCATCCCCCGATGTGGCTGAAACTAGGCAACATCATGTTCGTAAGTTTCCTTTTCTCCGGCCTCTCCTTCAGTCAATTTCCTGACCTTGTGAGACTAACTTTAAGAGGGGCAGGACCAGCCGAGGGACATCATCCTCACGGATCACCCGGTGCCACTACCGAGGGATTCAACCATGAGGGCGGTGAATCACTCTGAGGGCAAGTGGCTGAGGAAGGCGAAGGAGAACAAGAAGAGAAAGAAGCAGCAGAAGCTATGGGTGTGGGAATGAGGGGAGGACACTGACGACGACGACAATGATGATGATGGCAATGACGACGAGGTGATGGAGGAAGAAGAAATGGTAGCCGATGATATCGAGTGGGACAACCTTGAGAACGAGGATGCGCTGACACGCATCGGTTCATCCTTGCAAGCGTCGGGACCCTTCCCGTTCCACGGAGGGGAGGGAACATCCGGAGAACCGACGGAGGCGGGCTATTCCAATGATGCCCCTAGGAACCGACAGAGGCGGAACACACCGTCGGCCTGCCCCAGGAGCCAATAGAGGTGGGCGGCTTCGCCGTCGCACCCCAAGAGCAAAGGGGAGTGGGGCATTCCGCCAATGTGCCCCAGGAGCCATCAGGGGTGAGCCTCTCTGCCTAGGAGCAGGTGGCGGGCTTGAAACGGCCTCGTTTTGATGAGACGGAGCAAGGGTTAGGGGGTTCATCCCCCAAATGCATCTACCACCCAACAGCACCGAGGTGAGCCATCAACTCCTCTGCTTCTTCCTATTTTAGTCGAATTTCATTGTGACTTATGTTTTTCACTTCTTGCAGCGCTGGCAGGCATCGAAATCCTTTGGCACTGACACCAAAGAAGAGTGTCGCCCTCTAATCGGGATGGCGACCATCAGCTGGTGTCACGCCTGGATCGGTTGGGAGCGGTGTCGGTGTGGCCGTGTTGCCAGCCGGTCAGGCGCCGCCCACGGCGACGTCGGTGCCCTCGGCGAGGAAGGCGGACGTGGGTGTACAAGGGGCGCCCTCGGCGGTCGCGGAGCAGCCGCTCATGGCCGTAATACTGCTACCAACGATGGGGCGGATAGAGCTACCGACCGCGCTCATGGTACCGACCATGGCGGGGGTGGCATAGCCGGTCGTGACCCTACCGACGTAGGTGGAGTTTGTGGCGCCCATGATGGATGGGTCATGGTCGGGCGTGACCACAACATCGCCTGAGGTATCGACACGACCCATGCCATCGGTGGCCCAAGCAATGGCGCCTGACATGGGCCAGATGGAGGGGAACATGGTCGAGGGGTCCCCAAAAGTCATGGTGCTAGGAGAGAGGCTCACGTCTGCACTGCTGATCCCTTCCATCACCGAAGGGGGTGTCCTGGTGAAGGCGTCGCGGCGAGAGGTGTCAGCGATGCTTGGGGCCGGTGAGGAGTCGTCCCTAACCTTGACCTTAGAGAGTGGTGGCTTGCGTGCGTGGGGCGCACCCCTGCTCTGGTGGATGGACCTGCAGGATCCGTCGTCGACGCTCTTTACCCTTGATGATGCCACAGAGAGCATGGAGCAGGAGAGCCTCAACGTAGGGATCACGTCCGTGCTCGAGGCCCTGGATAACGCCACGGGTGCTTTGCATGATGTCGTCGTTCCCTCTAGCCAGGTATTGCTCGATCTTGCCTCACACCCTTCTCTTCCTCGGACGTGGGTGGCCGAGGTCCGTCGGGATGCTGACAAGGCCGAGAAGGCGTTCGAGGCCCTGTCGGTGAGGTCGCACAAGGATGACAAAGAAGCCACCAGGGTCAGGAAGGAGCGGGATGAGCTGCTCTAGAAGGTCGCCATAGCCTACCAGCGAATCCTTGACCTCTTGGGCGAGGATGAGAGGGAAAGGGATCTGAAGCTGGGGGCCAAGGAGAAGCTCACGGCCCTAGAGAAAAGGGCGAGCCAAGATGCCATGGTGGTCGCTTGGCTGCGCAACGAGCAGGATGAGCTATCTGAGGCCATGGAGAGGCTTCGCTCGGAGCGTCACACGGCTTGCGAGGAGCATGACCAGGCTTTCTGAGAGCGTGACTAGGCCTACCGAGAGCGTGACAATGCGCAGTAGAAGGTCAGCTCCCTCCAGGCCGAGCTCAAAAGGGAGACAACCCGAAAGCTAGAGGCCAAGGGCGTTTCTGCCTGGTTGGCTATGGATCTGGCTCGGGGCTAGGCGGAGCTCGCCAATGTGAAGACAAATCTCCAGGCAGAGAGTGACAAGCTCGGTATCCTAAGTGCTACCCTCGGAGTGGTCTGCGGTGACCTTGAAGTGGTGAAGTCGGAGGGGACCAGCTCGCTCACGGATCGTGCCATCGAGATCACGGTTTGAGCGTGCTAGTTCGAGAGGAACGCCCTTCGTGCCGGCATCAATTGAGCCTTCATGATTGCCCATTCCCATTATGGGGACAGCATTGATCTACAAGCAATGAGCCTCGGCCACACGTCTGGTTATGAAGATCATGAGCTAGAGGAGATGGAGACGGCGGTGGTTCCCATTTCGCAGGACATGGCGGACAAAATCGAAGACATAGTACTCCCCTAGAGGGGTTAGTTAGTTAGGTGAATTTGGGTCGTAGAGCCAAAAATCTTGTAATGAACAAGTATTTTGTCGTTTTGAATCATTTGTCCTTTTTTAATGGTGAAAAAGGAGTGTGATGCGAACTTGTGATGCACAAGTTTTTATTTTGAAGGTAATGCGAGTAGATGTGACCTGATCCCCTCCATTGTTGGGTCTGCTCAGCTCAAGCCGATGAAAAAACTTTGATCACGCTGGGGAGCAAAAGCGTTGTAGTCGTCAGGGCGTAGGTCTTTTAGCGGTCTACCCGGTTTTACTCATAGTTAGTTTCTATGACTTTTGCTTTTTAGACCTTCACGTAAGGAGGGGTCGGGTGTGAAAGGCGTTTCTGAGTAAGAGTATTCCCTTATCAGCCCCCGAGTGAGGCCTGACCCCTGGCCATTGTTGGGGTCGGGTGTCACTAAGAACTGGGGAAGCGAATCAAAACTGATAAGGAAAAGTGCCTTTTATTTCAGAAACACGGTTTTACATAAGTACATCAATGACTTAGAAAAGAGCTAAGGGTAAAAGCGATGTAGCTGCTCAATGTTCCATGTGTTAGTGAAGATTTGGCCATCGATGGTTTTGAGCTTGTAGGTGCCCAGTCGGAGCACCTCCGCGACGACGTACGGTCCTTCCCATGGTGGGGATAGCTTGTGGCGATCCTTATTGCTCTGGACGAGGTAGAGTACCAAGTCTTCGATGTTGAAGGCCCGACCCCGCACCCGATGGCTGTGGTATCGGTGCAATGCTTGCTAGTACTTAGCCGAGCGAAGGAGGGCTACATCGCGCGCTTCATCGAGCTGATCCATGGCATCTTTGAGGGATGCTTTGGCTCCCTGCTCATTGTACGCCCTAACCCTTGGCACCCCATACTCGAGGTCGGTCGGGAGGATGGCCTCAAAGCCTTAGACCATGAAGAAGGGAGTGTAGCCGGTGGCCCGGCTAGGGGTTGTCCTTATGCTCTAGAGCACCGTGGGGAGCTCCGCGACCCATCGGCCACTAAACTTGTTCAGTTGGTTGAAGATCCTAGGCTTGAGGCCTTATAGGACCAAACCGTTCACGCGCTCGACATGCCTGTTCGTACGGGGGTGTGCCACGGTGGCCCAATCAACGCGGATGTGATGTTCATCGGTGAACTGGAGGAACTTCTTCCTGGTGAACTACGTGTTGTTGTCCGTGATGATGGAGTTCAGGACTCCAAAACGATGGACAATGTCAAGGAAAAATAGCACGGCTTGCTTGGATTTGATCAGAGAGATCGGCCGAGCCTCTATCCACTTCGTGAACTTGTCTATGGCGACAAGTAAGTGCGTGTAGCCCCCGGGCGCTTTTTTAAGAGGCCCGACCATATCGAGCCCTAGACCACGAACGACCATGTGATGGGGATGGTCTAAAGCGCCTGAGCAGGCAGGTGGGTCTACCAAGCATAGTATTGGCACCCTTTGTAGGTGCGCACAACTTGCTTAGCGTCAGCTACTACGGTTGGCTAGAGGAAGCCTTGTCAGAACGTGTTCCCAACCAAGGTTCTAGGAGCTGCATGGTGCTCGCAAACCCGCCGTGGATGTCATCCAGCAGCTGCTTCCCTTATTCGATCGGGATACAGCACTAGAGGATCCCGATGTGGCCGTGCTTGTAGAGCTCTTCCTCAATGACAACAATCGACTTGGCGTGGCACGCGAGCCGCCGAGCCTCCGTCTTGTCTGCTGGTAACATGTCCTGGAGGAGGTAGTCGTGGTAGGGCATTCTCCAGTCGATAAGAGGGTCGGGCTCCACCGCTGGGTCAGCGTCAAGCTCCATCACCGGATCTTCGTGGACCTCCATAGCCTCGAGGTCGGATGGTGCCAATGGAGGGCCGACCCCTTAGCCTAGGGTGGGTAGGGCATTGTCGGCCCTAGCCCCTGTGCCTGGGTCGAAGGGATCGGGAGGGGCCGACGGTCGCCAACCCCCGAGGGCAAAGCTGATGGCTGTCCAGCCCCTAGGCCCAAGACGGGTGGATCATTACCGGCATGTCTCAGTTCCTCATAGCGGACCGAGGGCTTGTGCTGATCATAGGAAAAGACGCTAGTCGGGACTGGCTCTCGGCCTGACGCCATCTTCGCTAGTTCGTCGGCTGCCTCGTTGAGCTATCGGGGGATGTGGTTGAGCTCGATGCCGTCGAACTTGTCCTCCAGCTTGCGGACCTCCTGGTAGTACATGGCCATCTTAGGGTTATGGCAGCTTGACTCCTTCATGACCTGATCGATGACTAGCTAGGAGTCGCCACGGATGTCAAGTCGCTGGATGCCCAATTCTATCACGATGCGCAGGCCATTGACGAGAGCCTTGTACTCAGCCACATTGTTTGAGGTGGGGAAGTGGAGACGGATCATGTACCTCATGCACACCCCAAGGGGCGAGACAAAAACTAGCCCTATGCCAGCACCCTTCTTCATCAGCGAACCGTCGAAGTACATGGTCCAGTACTCTTGATCAACGACTACCGGTGGCATTTGGATCTCGGTCCATTCCACCATGAAGACAGCCAGAGCCTGGGACTTGATGGCAGTCCATGAGACATACGAAATGCCTTGACCCATCAATTCGAGAGCCCACTTGGCGATTATTTCTGTCGCATCCCGGTTCTGGATGACCTCGCCGAGAGGAAAGGACGTTACCACCGTCACTGGGTGTGACTCAAAGTAGTGGCGCAATTTTCGTTTGGTGATGAGGACGGCGTAGAGGATCTTTTGGATCTGGGAGTAACAGATCTTAGAGTCGGACAAGACCTCACTAATGAAGTACACGGGACGTTGTACTTTGAGGGCATGCCCCTCTTCCTCTCGCTCCACCACTAGTGCGGCGCTGACCACCTACATGGTGGCCACGATGTAGAGCAGAAGTGGCTCCCTAATGGTCGGGGGAACCAGGATCGGGGCCTTCGTCAGGAGCTCCTTGAGCTTGCCAAGCGCCGCTTGGGCCTCGGGCATCCACTCGAAGTGGTTGGCTTTCTTTAGAAGCCGATAAAGGGGGAGGCCTCGTTCGCCGAGATGTGAGATAAAGCGGCTGAGTGCGGTGAGACACCCTGTGATCCGCTGTGCCCCCTTTATGTTCTGTATCAGGCCCATTCTCATGATGGCCAAGATTTTTTCTGGGTTGGCTTCGATTCCGTGCTCGAAAACGATGAACCCAAGCAACATACCCCTTGGAACCGCGAAGACGCATTTTTCAGGATTGAGTTTGATGTCGTTCGCTCGAAGCTTCGCAAAGGTCAGCTCAAGGTTGGTCATAAGCTCGTCAGTGCGTTTGGATTTGACTACAATGTCATCCACGTAAGCCTCAACGGTCTACCCAATGAGGTCACCGAAACACTTGAGCATGCAACGCTGATATGTAGCCCCGTGTTTTCAGACCAAACGGCATCGTGACATAGCAGTATGATCCGAAGGGGGTGATGAAAGAAGTCGTGAGCTGGTCGGACTCTTTCATCGTAATCTAATGGTACCCGGAGTACGCATCAAGGAAGCAGAGGGTTTCGCACCCTGAGGTCGAGTCGACTACTTGATCTATGCGTGGCAAAGGAAACGGATCCTTTGGGCACGCTTTGTTGAGACCCGTGTAGTCAACACACATTCTCCATTTCCCACTCTTTTTCTTACAAGAACGGGATTGGCTAACCACTTAGGATGATACACTTCCTTGATGAATCCGGCCGCCAAAAGCTTCACAATCTCCTCGCCGATGGCTCTGCGCATCTCTTTGTCGAAGCGGCTCAGGCGTTGCTTCATCGGCTTGGAGTCCAGCCTGATCTTCAAGGCATGCTCGGCGACTTCCCTCAGAATGCCCAGCATGTCCAAGGGTTTCCACACAAAGATATCTCTGTTGGCGCGAAGGAAGTCGACGAGCGCACTTTCCTATTTGGAGGAAAGTGTGGCGCCGATGCAGAGCACCTTGCCGTCGGGGCTGCTGGGATCCACGGGGATCTCCTAGACGCCTTCAGTAGGCTCAAAGGACCCAGCTGACCGCTTGGAGTCTAGAGGCTCCTCGGCGGTCCTCTCCTGGATGGCCGCGAGCTCGGTGGAGGCGATGATTACCGCGGCGTGCTCACAGCACTCCACCTCGCACTCGTAGGCACGCTGGAAGGAAGTGCCGACGGTGATGACCCCTCGTGGGCCCGACATCTTCAGCTTCAAGTAGGTGTAGTTGGGGACGGCCTTAAACTTCGGATAGCATGGCCGTTCGAGGATGGCATGGTAAATTCCATGGAACCCTACCACCTCAAAAGTGAGGGTCTCCATCCTATAGTTGGTCGGACTCCCAAAGGTGACAGGCAGATCGATCTGCCCAAGCGGCATGGCCTGCTTCCCAGGCACGATGCCGTGGAAAGGCGCACTGGTCGGTCGAACGCGCGCTCGGTCGATGCCCATAGCGTCGAGCGTCTCGGCGTATAGGATGTTGAGGCCGTTGCCGCCGTCCATCAGCACCTTGGTAAGCCGCTTCGTGCCGACGATCGGGTCAACGACGAGCGGATACCTCCCCGTTTGAGGGATGCTGTCGGAGTGGTCGGTCCGATCGAAGGTGATGGCGGACTCCGACCACCGGAGGAAGACGGGCGCGGCGGGCTCGGTCGTGAGGACCTCACGGCGCGCCAACTTCTGTCGGCGCTTGGAGTCGTAAGCCGTCGACCCCCCGAAGATCATGAGGCAGCCGTCGGGGGTCGGGAAGCCTTCATCATTCCCGTCGGCGTCGTCCGCCGTCGGCTTGGGGTCTCTTCTCGGCTCCCCTTTGTTGGCACCGCCGGACAAAAACTGCTTCATGAGAGTGCAGTCCTTGTACAGATGCTTGACGGGGAAGGCGTGGTTCGGGCACGGTCCTTCGAGCAGCTTCTCAAAGTGGCCGGGGCGCCCTCGGCGGGCTTCCGACCCCCTTTACGATCGGCAGCGGCCACGAGCGAGCTCTCGCGCCGCTGCTTGTTCTTCATCTTGTGGGGACGGTTGGAGGCGCCCTCGTCGACGTAGATATCCTGTGATACGAGCTATCCGAAACGAGAGCTTCAAGTTTGAACCACTTGATGTGCATCAGTATCTACATTCCATGGCTTACAAGCTAACTTAAATTAAATACTGAGTCCCCTTCAAAGGAAGTAAATAATACTTTAATGGTTTTTAGTTCTATTAAAGCTGATAAAGGAAAGTAAGTAGTTGGATCAAGATTAAACTTACAAGAAGATTTTTTTTTCTTCTCCTGGTGTAGTTGTGCAAATAAGTTGTGTTGACACCTACGAATCAAAGTTAAAAAGTTCTATTTTCACATCAGATTTTCAGGGGCAGCAGCAGGTGTGGTTGAAGACCGTCACCACAAGAACCTGCTTTGGTTGCGGTCTCCAGGCGAGATTACAAGAGCCACCGATGAATCCTCAAAGAAAAAGCCTAGCCTGCCAATCTAAAATCTACCTGAGCACGGCTGTTTCGATGCAGCCTGGCAGACAGATTAGCACGGCGCCTGCCTTTGGATCGAGGCCGGCAGCTGCCAACTGCCAAGATTTCCCAGGGAGCACCGGCCAAACTTGTTTTTGCCCAGGGCCGCCGCATCATCAAACAGGCCCAGGCAGCAATTCCCAACCCCATGTGCGCAGTGGTGGATCTGCCAAGGAGAGCCGGGGGGGGGGGGGGGGGGGGGGGGGGGCTCGAGCCCCTCTTACCGTGGCCGCGGCTGCGTCCATGGAGCAGCAACGCAGAACAACGTCTGCACTGGCGAGCAGCAGCGTAGCACAGTAGTAGGCATCGGCCAACGTCCAACACAACAGCTTGTTCAGCCCTCACTATGATTTTGTCCTAGAATCCGCTTACCATGGCCGCGGCTGCGTCCATAGAGCAGCAACGCAGCACAACGCCCGCACCAGCAAACAGCAGCGCAGCACAGTAGTAGCCAGCGGCCAACGCCCAACACAACAGCTTGTTCAGCCCTCACTATGATTTTGTGCTAGATCCGCTACCTGGTACGTAGTGGAGGGAAGGGAATGGGATGGGATCGGAGCGGCAAGCGGGCACCGTTTCTCTACGTGTGCTGCAGCCACCCACGAATCGGTGTGCCGCCCAAAACAGCGGCACCAACCAGCGCACGGTTCGGAAAAACCACAAAGCATACATAGATCGGGTTTGCTTTTGCTTGCACGCGCCGCTCTCTCCTCGCTCTTTTTATGATCGTTGACGTTGAGTCGATGATCGGTTTCATTCCATGCAGATGCAGCGACTTTTGTCTCCGCGCGCGCTCTGACGCCACCTGCAGCTGCAGCTTACTGGCACGGCAGTTTTTCTTTTTCCCCTAGTGCCCAGCAGAGGACGGTGCCATCTGCATGCGCGACGCGAGCATGATGGTTTCGTTGACATAGCTCATGCTAATGATTTCGTCCCGTTCCCCTAAAGCAGAATTTGCAACAGTGTGTCTGTTTAGTTTCAATGAATAGTATTAGGACAACGATGTGATGACTGATGACGCAGACGCATCTTGTCTATGCATCGGTGTGCACACCTGTGTGTCTCCGTACGTGGCAAGTGGCAAGTGGCAAATGGCTCGACATGTTGCTCGTGCACGTCACCACGTGCGCCAGATGCTTTTCTGCCTGCCGTCAGTGACTGCAGTGCCCGTCTGACGTCTGCTCCAGTGTCGCTGAAGAGTATCCGGTCAACTAGCTCAAGTTTCATCAAAATTTTAGTAAAATAGTATTAGCAGCTATATTTCTAAATAAATTTATTATAAAAATATATTCTATAACTAATTTAATAATATTTATTTTGTATGTTATTACTTCGGTCAAAATTTAAACCGTTTGATTTAAAAAAAACAAAAATTGTATTTTTTTTTACGGAGGGAACATGTAACAGGAGGCTACGATCTGGTCCTGTTGCTGCCGTTGCCTTCACATCGCAGGGCGGGGCAGCTATAGATCATCATGTGACTCTGTTACTGTTCTCCCGTGACGGTAGAGGCAGGGAGACCTGCGGATGTACTTTATAGTCGCTCAATTCTTAGTTAGGATAATTTTCTCGTTTATTTTCAAATGTTATGTTAATCTGAGAGGTTGGGGATACATATTTATAGGCTGCTAGTCAGTTAAGTATATGCTAAGATGCTAGTCTAAGATGCTGTCCTAGATGTTGTCCTAGATGCTAGTCCTAGATGTTGTCCTAGATGCTAGTCCTAGATGCTAAGATGATGTCCATCAGTCAAGAATGCTGTCCTTGATGGGCAGCAAGACCACTATGCTGCTGCAGCCCCACAAAAACCTACACAGAGACTTATCCATCATTTTTCCCCTAAGTCTTGTGCGTCGTCTTGTGAGAAAGTTGAACCATCCCGATCCTGGAGCAGAGCTCAAGAAACTTGATCCTCCCAAGAGACTTGGTAAGCAGGTCCGCAAGCTGGTCCTTGGTGTTGATGTAGCTTGCCTTGATGCTCTCATCCTCCAAACAGCCTCGGATGAAGTGGTACCTCACCCGGATGTGCTTACTCCGTTCATGGAAAACGGGGTTCTTTGCCAGGGCCAGAGCGGACTTGCTGTCCATCCTGAGCTCCACCGCTCTAGTGTCTCTGCCGAGGAGATCACCAAACAGTCGAGCGAGCCAGAGCGCCTGAGTCGAAGCGGTGGAGGCCGCTATGTACTCGACCTCGCAGCTGGACAGGGCCACCACCTGCTGGTTGACCGACTGCCAGCTAACGAGGCACTTGCCGAGGAGGAAGAGGATGCCACTCGTGCTCTTGCTGGTGTCGATGTCGCCGGCGTGGTCGCTGTCGCTGTACCCGACGAAGTGTGCTGCTCTAGGGCACCTAGGGTAGTAGAGGCCGTGGTCGAGAGTCCCCGCAACGTAGCGGATGATCCTCTTCACAGCCTGCTGGTGCTCCATCATCGGTCGCTGCATGAACCGACTAACGTAGCCGACGGAGAATGCCAAGTCCGACCGTGTGTGGGTGAGGTAGCGAAGGCTCCCCACAAGACACTGGTACTGCGTAGCGTCCACCTCCTCCATCGTGTTGTCGCGGCTCAGCTTTAGCCTATCCTCCATCGGAGTGAGAGCTGGGTTGCAGTCGATAAGCCCAGCTAGCTCAATGACGCCCTTGGCGTAGGCGGTCTGTCGAAGCGTGATCCTGGAATCATCCTGGTGCACCTTGATTCCTAGGTAGAAGGAGAGAGGCCCTAGATCACTCATCTAGAAGGTGGCCTTCATCTCTTCCTTGAATGCCGTCACCTCCGCATCCTTGGTGCCGGTGATCATAAAGTCGTCGACGTAGACACCCACCAGCAGAGCATTTTCTCCACTGCCCGTCGGTAGATGGCCGCCTCGTGCGGGCTTTGCTCGAAGCCCATCCCCTTAAGCGTGGAATCCAACTTGGCATTCCACGCCCTCGGTGCCTACCGCAAGCCATAGAGGGCCTTGCGCAGGCGGAGCACCTTGCCCTCCTTGCCGGGGATCACAAATCCCGGCGGCTGGTGCACATAGACCTCTTCTTTCAAGTCGCCGTTAAGGAACGCCGACTTGACGTCCATGTGATGAACACGCCAGCCCTCCTAGGCAGCTAGCGCAAGGAGGAGTCGCACAGACTCCATCCATGCCACGGGAGCAAAGGCGTCGTCGAAGTCGACCCCCTCCTGCAGCACGAAACCTCGTGCCACCAAGCGAGCCTTGTGCACGACGATGGCGCCGGCTTCATCCCTCTTCAGCTTGTACACCAACTTAAGGGTGATCGCGCGGTGACCACGAGGAAGGTCAGCAAGCTCCCAGGTGCGGTTCTTCTCAACCGCATCCATCTCCAACTGCATCGCGGCGTGCCATGCCGCGTGTCTCTTGGCCTCAGCAAACGACCGAGGCTCGCCGTCGTCACATGCAAGGTGCAACTGCACCTCTAGGTTGTGAGGCACCAGTCCCGGCACCAGCTGGTCGCCAAGAAGGTTCTCTATTGTACGGTACCGCAATGGCTCGCCGTCGTGGTACGCGTCGATGCACTCCTCGTCGTTAGAGAGTGGAGTAGCGAGCTCAACCGGGCTGTGCTCGACACGAGCTGGTGTTGGAGTAAACGTGCTCGGAGAGGTGCCTGTCGATGCTGGAGTGCGTGGCGGTGCCGGCTGTGGTGGAGCCGGCAAAGAACCCATCACAGCCGAGGTCCTAGCTGGAGAGTGTGGTGCTGTCGGAGTAGTAGACGCTGGGGTTGGTGGAGGCTCGAGGACTGGGGTACACGCGCTCGTCGAAGAAGAGCTGCCTACTCCCCCAGCTCCCTCGAAGTGGACGTACTCGATAGTGAAGTCGTCGTATGTCGGAGCCGAGCCGTCGTCCACCGCCTTGTCCCACGCCCATCCTCGCCCTTCGTCGAACACAACGTCGCGCGGCGTGCGCACACGCTGTGTCTTCGGGTCGAGGATGCGGTAGTAGGCCTTCGAGCCTTCCGCGTAGCCGATGAACACTCCCAGAGTGCTCCTATCGTCGAGCTTGCTGATGTGGCCAAGCTCCTTGGCGAACGTGAGGCAGCCGAAGACCCGCAAGTGGGAGACCGCCGGCTTGCGCCCATGCCAAGCCTCATACGGCGTCCTGCCATCGAGCGCCTTGGTAGGCGAGCGGTTAAGGATGTAGATGGCCGACACCACTGCCTCTCCCCAAAAGACAGTCGGCATCCCCTCTGCTTGAGAAGGGCCCGAGCCATCCCCACAACCATCTGGTTGTGCCGCTCGATGACGCCGTTCTGCTGCAGGCTATACGGCGTGGAGTAGTGGCGTTGAATGCTCTCATCAGCGCAGTACGACGCGAATTCAGCCGCCATGAATTCACCGCCACTGTCGATGCGCAGCACGCGCAGCTTGCGGCCGCACTCCGCCTCCACAGCAGCCTGCGCACGCCTGATGGCGTCCGCAGCCTCTCCCTTGCTACCGAGGACCATCACCCACATGTAGCGGGAGAGGTCATCGACGAGCAGCAGGAAGTAGCGTCGTCCTCCCGGTGTGGCCGGTGTCACCGGGCCACACAAGTCCCTGTGCACAAGCTCGAGCCTCTCCTTGGCTTGAAAGCTCGCCCGCTGGGGAAAGGGGAGTCGCCTCTGCTTCGTCAACACGCAGACGTCGCAGAGCTGCTCGACATGGTCGAGGCACGGTAGGCCTCGCACCATCTCCGTGGCACTGAGCCGCTTTAGGGCCTCGAAGTGAAGGTGCCCGAAGCGCTCGTGCCACTGCCATGCCTCGTCATCCCGACGAGCAGCGAGACAGAGGGGTTGTGCCACCTGCACGTTAAGGACGTAGAGTCGATTTGCGCTTCTGGTCACCTTGGCAAGAAGGCGACGACGGCGATCCTAAATCCTCATGACTCCATCCTCAACCACCACGCGTGAACCGTTCTCATCCAGCTGTCCTAAGCTGATGATAGAGTTCCTCAACGCGGGGATGTAGTAGACTCCGGTGAGCAGCCTGTGCTCACCAGACACGGCGGTGAAGATGATGGAGCCGATGCCCTTGATCTCCACGCCGGAGGCATCCCTAAACTTGACAGAGCCTCGGACGCTAGAGTCAAGCTTGGTGAAGAACTCCCGTCGACGGGTCATGTGATGGGTGGCGCCGGTGTCGAGGCACCACCCGTCAGTCTTGCCGTTGCTGGAGCCATCGCCGAGGAGGGCGTGTGCTTTTGGCTCGTCAAGGTGGAGGAGAGCCGCTACGGCCGGTGCCGCTGGAGGTAGCTCGATGCTTGCATGTGCCATGAACAGAACTGCCTCCTCCTCCTCCGCCTGTGCGACGTGGGCCTAGCCGCGTCGTTGCTGTCGACAGTCCTTGGCCCAATGGCCAAGCTGGCCACAGTTGCGGTAGGTGTCATCTCGTGCCGGCTTGTGTCTGCCGGCGGCGCCGCCCTGGGCGCCTCCGTGGGCATCACCCTCAGCACGTCCTCGCGCCCCGGTCTGGGCGTCTCTGCGCGCCTTGCGCGGCTTGCCACGCTTGCGGTCGCCTATCGCGGAAGAAGGCTCCCCCTTCTTCCGGTCACCTTGGCTGGCAAGCCACTGCTCCTGAGTGAGAAGGAGCTTCCCGCCAATGGTGATGGGCCCCGAGAGAGACTGTGGCTCATCGCTGTCAACGACCTTGAGGCGACCTATCGCCTCCTCGATCGACATCATGGAGAGATCCAGCAGATACTCGATCGAGCGAGCCATCTGTTTGTACTTCTCGGAGACATCAGCGAGAGGATTCGAACTGTGCCCACTTGACACGGGACACGGCGGCAAAGCCAATCCAGCTGCAAACGTTTGTTGTTTAGGTGATACCCGCCTAATCACTCACTTTTTTATTCTAAATGCTGTCTTAAACGACTTTCTTTACCAGTACGGAGGGAGTATAGGTGAGGTGGTCTAGCACTAGCAGCACTGTGACGTTTGCGCGGCTTGGTACATCTCACAGGCCTGCATGAGATGGCAACCGCGCTTTTTTCAAACAGGTTTTGGCGGGGACACAGGAGGGGCGTTTTATTATATAGTACTAGTATCTATCTACCCGCAAAAAGAAATGGCGTTATTTATATTTATACACGTATCACCTCTCTCGCATTCAGGCTCGAGCATCTGGAATCACGTCAGACAAATACTCGATTCCTTCGGTGCTTGTAGTTGCACAAAAGACCAAGGCCGTACTGTATGCGCTTACCGGCTTACGTGTACGCAGCATGTAGGTCCTGGGTTGGGGCGTGGGGGCGATCAGATCACTCTGTCTGACTCACGGGCTCACACTGTCTGGTGATGGTTGTAGCACTAGCAAAATAGTTTTTGAATTAAATTCTCGTGTTCCAATTGTAATCGTGTCAAACAAATTCCCTTTAATCTTTAAAAAAATACAAATTCCCTTATCATCTGTGGGTAGTAATAGTGGAGTTCGTCAATTGATGGTGGTCTGGGACACGCTTGATTGCTCGTACTAGGAGGACGTTGTACGCTTGTACCACAAACAACAAGACTAAGGCTGCATGTCGTGGACAAAAGTTTTTTAGGCTTTTCAATCATTAGTAATCTCCTACTTCCTCCGTTTCAAATTATAGGTCGTTTTGGTTTTTCTAGGTTCATAGATATTATTACGCACGTAGACATAGTGTATGCCTACGTGCGTAATAATATCTATGAACCTAGAAAGGCCAAAAAGACATACAATTTGAAACGGAGTAGTACATTACAGCTATCCTCCATGGTTTAGTACAACTCTTCTTTTGCGCTGGACATATATCGCAATATTCATTTGATTATTGAACCAATTTTTATTAATTCAACTATTGCTTTCATACATTTTGTAGATGTAAACTTTGTATGGGGTGTTCTTCCTTCCAAAAGAGGTCGGTGCTTGCTTACACAAATGAACCAAAGTTTAACACGTCGCTCTCTTCAAACCCCCACCACACCGATACTACTGTCAATAATTATGCTTCCCCTTCTGATTTGATTTTTTTACCGTTTCTAATTGATACATAACTTTTTTTTGCTGTGTTTTTTTTTTCTCTTGCTTTGGCTGTACCATTTCCAAAACACTGAAATCCAAAGCTCAAAAATAAAACCTGCGTCAACAAATATGACAGCAGGGAGGGAGGGGGATGGGCTTGATGCACGTGGTGGCGTGAGCACAGTAGCCAAAATTCAGCAAGGCCCCACGACCAAGATCGCCACTGCTGTCCAGCAAGACTTGCCCGCTGCAAAGCGCCGCGCTACCAACTTTGCATCAGACGGCTCCCCCAGGGGCGGATCCAGCGGTGGGGCGGGGGGCTCAAGCCCCCTCTACACAAACCGAATCAGTGCAAATTACTGTAGAGCCCATATGAATTTTTAGGTAAAGTTCTATAGTATAGGGGGGCTGAGACTTAAGATCAAGCAGCAGTGTTGTTCAGTCTCCCCTAAAATATTTCCTGGATCCGCCGCTGGGCTCCCCGAACGCCACACGATGGTTTAGAGCCCATCAAAGTCACATGATGGTTAATTTAGGCTACGACATTGTGGTTTTGTAGCATGTAAATAATTTAGAACAACGTGCCCCGAATCCTCCATTGTCAATGCTTTCGAACAACATGCTCCGTAGTCCGAATCCTCCATCTGATCCCGTGTCTGCCGAATCCTCCATCTGATCCCGTGTCTGCCGAATCCTCCATGAGAGTCAGAGAGTGAGACCCATCCTCATATGAGAACAAACTTCCCTTTTTGTTTCAGGCGATGATCCTTTCCGTAGGTTGGATTGCATGCTTCGCAACACGGCTAAACATCTCCAGAGCTGGGCTGACAAGAAGATCGGCAACGTGAGGCTACAACTCATCCTGGCTAAAGAGCTGATACTCAGGTTTGACGTCGCGCAAGAAACCAGAGCATTGTCGGATGAGGAACTGGAATTCAGGAGGGAACTGAAAAAGCTCTACCTCAGCTTGGCATCGTTGGAGAGGACGATTGCTCGCCAACGATCGAGGATGCTGCAGTTGAGTGAGGGTGATGCTAGCACCAAATTTTTCCACCTTCATGCTACTTATCGTCGCAGGAAGAACCATATCGTCAGCTTGCAGCTTGGGAACAACACTGCCTTCACTCAGGAAGACAAGGCAGAGATGTTGCATTCCTATTTCAGTGACATCCTAGGCACTGAGTTCTCGCGGCCGCACACCCTTGATTTGCAGGCCCTGGGAATTGAACAGTTGGACTTGTCTGCACTCGACCTTCCTTTCACCGAGGAGGAAATTTGGTCGGTAATTAACCTGGGCCTGATGGGTTCACTGCAGCATTATATCAGACAGCATGGCACATCATCAAAGGGGACATCTTGGCTGCTTTCAATGCTTTCTATACGGTGGATAGAAGACAATTCCGCTGTGTCAATGGTGCCCTCCTGACCTTACTCCCGAAGATCTTGGTGCCCAAATCACCGAAGGATTACAGGCCCATCAGCCTCATCCACAGTTTCGCGAAGCTCGTGGCCAAACTGTTGTCCAAGCGCCTGTCTCCTCACCTGCATACTTTGATCAGCTGCAACCAAACCGCTTTTGTGAAAGGGAGATCCATTTTAGACAGCTTCAAGTATGTGCAAAGGACTGCAATATTGCTGCGAAAGAAGAAAATACCAAAATTCCTCTTGAAGCTTGACATCTCTAAAGCTTTCGATACGGTTGCCTGGCCTTTTGTCTTGGAGGTGCTGGAAGCTTGGGGATTTGGACAGAGATGGCGGGATTGGATTGCACTTTTACTCTCAACTGCCTCCACCAGAATTTTGTTGAATGGTCAGCCAGGGGCACCAATTCATCATCTCAGGGGTTTGCAGCAGGGAGATCCGCTGTCACCTATGTTGTTCATCCTAGCAATGGATGTTTTGAACCGGCTTTTCACCAAGGCTGGGGAGGAAGGGCTGTTACAACCGTTGGGGCATAGGGCGATCAAATTCAGATGCAGCATGTATGCTGATGATGTTGGCAACTGCTACGGTACTTCCTTTTTTTTAAAATGGCACGAATCTCAAAGCAGCTAATTAAAAAAATTAGGCCTTGTTTAGTTTGGTGAATTTGGATTTTGGGGCTACTGTAGCACGTTCGTTTTTATTTGGCAAATAGTGTTCAAACATGGACTAATTAGGCTCAAAACGTTCGTCTCGCAATTTCCCACCAAACTGTGCAATTAGTTTTTCTTTTCGTCTACATTTAATGCTCCATGCACGGGCCGCAAACATTTGATGTGACAGGTACTGTAGCAACTTTTTAGAAATTGGGGTGAAACTAAACAAGGCCTTAATTGTTTTATTAGTTTACATCTGGGTCCCGCCTGGGCCAGGCCCGTCCAGGACCAGCCCTAGCCCAGCCCTGATCCAGATGGGAAGAAACGTCTGTGCAGGTCTCCGTCTGTTACTCCGTTCCTTCTCACGCCGCCGTTTCAGTCGCGTACGCGTCTTCCATTCCCGAGCAGCAGCGGCACCTCCTCCAGTCCCTTGCGCCGGCGATTCCCGAGCAGCGGCGGCCATGCCTCCGGCCACCGCACACCCATCGCCCCCACCGCGCCTCCTTCCCCTTCCGTCCGCGCCCCCACCGCACCTCGGGCCACCGGCCGCCGCGGCACAGGGCACACCGGCCGGGGGAGGCGGCCGTCCGCGCCCCCATGGCCCCCACGCGCCACCGGCTGGGGAAGGCACCCCGCCGCGCCACCGGACGGTAGGCTTCTGTCCGCGCCCCGCTCGCGCCAACGAGCCGCCGGCGCCCCTGTGATCCGGGAGCCACCAGGTTCGGCGGCTCCTCCCCCCTTCTCCACCGAAACGGTTGGCCTTTTCACTTGCCCCTACAAGCTATGTTTCTACTGATCAGTTCATCATATCTGTATTGTAAATTAAACTTCTCTTATTTATGTTAGTTTTGTGTTTGAGAAGAGCTTGTCAGTCTCAGTTGTCAACAGTACAGAAGGATAACTTGTTCCCATAAGAAAAATTCGATACTGACAGCTTGTACTACCCTAGGTGGCTAGGTTCATCAATGAAACAATCGTTTTCAGGTCATCATTAATGTGTATCACAGGAAGCAACAATATTGAAAATGTGACAGAAGAGCTTTCTAATTATGCATAAATCATACACCACTGGCGCTTCCTATCTTTGGGTGTTCTTTTCTGGTCCATCATGAGGAATATTATTGTTCTGGTTTCTAATCATAGCCAAAAGTACACAGAAACATAAATAAAAAAAGTTTTCTGGATGTAGGATTACTTGGTTACATAAGAAGCTTTTGAGGAATTAAGAAATGGTGTTTATTACGACTACTCCTTAACTGATGATTATCTGGCACAAATAACAGCTGATCATATTTCTGGATATATAATGGTTGTCATATGACTTATATCCTTTTCATGGTAAATTTGCAGAGCACATGTTGGTCTTTAGGTAATTAGCATATCGACATTGCCCTGCAGCTTATATGGTGGTTCGTTTGTTTCATAGGAATACGACTCCACTATTTACATTTCTGAAATGGAATGCCATACAATTATTCGTATTCATCTATCTTTGAAACATATGGTTCCTGTCTGATGACTGCACGGAACCACAGACAATTTAGTGTGGGGTGGGTACATACGATGTACATATGATGATCCCATTTCGTTGTGCTGGCAGCGGCATGGAAGTTCGTCGCCAACTGCTGCCCGTTTTTGAAGTGTGCGAGGATGGCCAGCGCGACGGCTGTGCCATGGACGGTGCTGCTAGCCCTGCCGATGAGGCAAGGGCCATCCACGGTGGACGAGAGGGCATGGAAACCAGGTACGCATCATGCTTTTGCATCCATTTTGTTGAGGTAGCGCACATGGTTTGAAATTGTAAGGCTGAAGCTGAAATATCCTCTTATCAGGGATACGCTACATGAATCTGCCATGGACAACATCGGTGATGCTGGATATGAGGAGAATTTATTCTTTGATCTTGGGACCGGTGATGATAATAGTTCTGAGGATGGTGATGATAGTAGGTTAGATGATACGGATACCTCTACGGATACAAGTTCTCCATCGAAAGGCAACCATTCCGGTGGTGGCGAGGCCAACTATGGAAAGGTAAATCAATAGCAATATTACTTTTCTGCAACTGATGTCCAATTTAGTAATGTATGATGTCAAGTATTGAGCGAAACATTATCCATTTTCATTTGCAGGAAGCTGGCAATGTCGGTTATGACAAGGAAATGTTCGGAAGTGCCGCAAATGTTGGGGACAGGTACAAAAAAATGGATGAGTTCTGGAGCATAGCAAATAAGACTTTTGCAAGTGAAGAGGAGGCATTCACATTCTATAATAATTATGCGAGGGACAAGGGTTTCAGTGTTAGAAAGGAGAAAGTGAGACGTAGCAAGCAGTCAGGGGCAATTGTGTTCAGGCAGTTTGTGTGTTGTAGAGAAGAGGAGCGAGATGGAAAATGGCTGGACAAGGAGGATTACAGCCGTAGACCACGAGCCCTAACTCGATGTGATTGCAGTGCATTACTTGATATTAGACTACACAGAACTCGTGGAGTTTGGTACGTGAATAATTTTGTGTATGAGCATAACCATCGCCTAGCAATGCCTGATGAAGTTCCGTTCCTATGGTCTCACCGGAAGATTAAGGATTTCCATAGAAATGAGATCATGTCAATGGAAGCTGCTGGAATCCGTAAGCATGTCATAAGAGATGTTCTTCAATGCAGATATGGAGGATATGACAAAGTTGGCATTGTTACTAAGGATATTTACAACTATTGTTCTAAGAACAAGAGGTTAAGAACAAGAGGTCAAGAATCGCAGAAGGTGATGCAAGGACAGTTCTAGGTCTCATGCTGAAGAGGAAGAACAGTGATCTAGATTTTTATTTTGATTATAAAGTCGATGATGACAATCGTCTGATGAGCTTATTTTGGTGCGATACTCAATCTCGTATGGACTACCAATCATTTGGTGACGTGGTCGTCTTTGACAGCACTTATCGGATGAACAGGTATAAGATGCCATTTGTCCCATTCGTTGGGCTCAACCATCACCGCAACACAACCGTTTTTGGTTGTGGCATCATTTGTGATGAGCGCACTGATTCGTATGTATGGGTGCTCCAAGCATTTCTGAAAGCAATGTGTCAGAAGAAACCACAATCAGTAATTACTGATGGCAATTACTCCATGATTAAAGCTATTCGGCAAGTGCTTCCTGGTGTAAGTCATCGCATCTGTTCATGGCATGTGGAGAAAAATATTCTGAAGCATTTGCATAGCAACTGCTTGGATGGGTTCCGCACACTTTTGTATTATGCTAGTTCAGAAACATTTGAAGCTAGATGGAATGCCTTTCTTTCCGAGTACGAGACTGCAACAAATAGAGATTGGCTTGCAATGATGTACAGGAATAGAAAACTATGGGCTGCTGCTTTTCAATGTGACAAGTTTTTCCTGGGTATGAAAAGTAACCAGAGAAGTGAAAGTCTCAATTCAAGTCTCCACAGGCACCTGGACATATATATGTCATTACTTGACTTGGTTGAGTACTATGAGAACTGCGTATCGCGCCTTCGTGAAACTGAGGTTGAATATGATTGCAGATCTTCACAGTCGCAGCCAGTGCCTTTAACAAAACACAATGAGATTGAAGTGGCTTGTTCCCGTATATTTACGGCTGCTAACTTTTATATGTTGCAACATGAATTATTGAAGATTAATGATTATCATATACAGGACAGGATTATTGCTATGGATTCATCAAGATATTTTCTAGTACACAATGAGAAGAACAAATCAGTGTTTCTGGTGGACTACTGGTCTGATACTTCAGGTGACATAATTCAGTGCAGCTGCCGTAAGATGGAACGTGATGGTCTCCCTTGCACTCATATTTTTCATATACTGGATCATCTAAAATTATATGAAATACCAAAGTGCTGTATGTTGCAACTGTTAGGAGGGAATGAACTCTATCCATTCGGTAGGCTTCAACCCAAACATGTACATGGGCATATATGCATAGAAGCCCTTACACAAAGAGGAAAGTACACAGACACATATACATCTATATCTAACCACCACCCCCCCCCCCCCCTCAAACTCAGGGTGGATCACGAAAACTGAGTTTGGAGAGAAAGAAACGATGTTGAGCTCTTGTCTGTGCCTTTGTGAAGAAGTCAGCCAACTGAAGCTCCGAAGGCACATAGCGAAGAGTAATGATATCATTCTGCACTTGTGCCCGAGTGTAAGACGCTTCACCGATATGCTTGGTGAGGTCATGCTTCACCGGATCACGAGCTATGCTGATAGCACCAGTACTGTCAGACAAGAGAGGAGTTGACACAGAAACTGAAACACCAAAATCCTCAAGTAGCCAGCGCAGCCAAGTAACCTCTGTTGTCGCAAGAGCCATAGCTCGCAACTCAGCCTCTGCACTCGAACAAGAAACCGCAGTCTGCTTCTTAGTCTTCCAAGCAATGAGAGAACCACCGAGAAAAACACAATAGGCTAAAAGAGAGCAACGATCAGAAGAGTCGCTAGCCCCATCGGAGTAGGCTTGGAGTTGAAAAGAGCTAGAGCGCGGGAAGAACAGACGGTAAGTAATGGTTCCACAAAGGTAACGCAAGACACGAAGAAGATGACTATAGTGGAGGTGAGTGGGAGCAGAAACAAACTGACTAAGAATATGATCAGCATATGAAATGTCAGGACGAGTCACACCCAAATAGACAAGACTCCCAACAATATGACGATATCGAGTAGGATCAGTGAGAGGTTCACCATCAGTTGTGCGAAGATGAAGATTAAGCTCTATGGGAGTCTCAACAGTGCGATGATTAGTGAGGAAAGAACGATCAAGAAGATCTTGAATGTACTTTTCTTGGGACAGATAAATGCCATAAGAGGTGGAAGAGACCTCAATCCCAAGAAAGTAACAAAGAGGGCCAAGATCGGACATGAGAAACTGCTCACTGAGACGTGTTGTAACACCCTCGTTGTTACACTGTAAATCATTTACTAAAACATGTCATGAGCATCATGTTTATGTGTTAATGCATGTAATAGAGTGTGTAGATCAATTTTCGTAACTCAAAACGATCAATGGAAATACAAAATAAAAGTTAATTCCAGTCATGTTATATCACTTAGTGTTTAAAACCAATTTTTATTAAGCAAAAATGCTATAGAACATGTATGTGATACTTGAATAAAATTTGAGGTACAAACTTTGTAGATGACAATGAAATACCTGCGGTCAAAAAATGATAATACTAGCTAAGATTTCCAATAGCTTAGAAATGCAATTTGAAATAGAGTTCAACTCCGAAAATTTCTTGAACTTTGGAAAGGGTAGACATTGCTTTGTTCATCAATTTTTGTAAAAAATTTAGTTAAGAAGCATAGTAGTGTCATGGCCTGTTTTAGTAGCCTAATGTACCCTCTAAAGTATGGTGAAGATGGTTTAGGTGTTTGGCCAACCGATTAGTTCTTTTGGACGCTTTAAAAAGCATGCATGGCACGTCCTCGGTCGGTTTCTAGGCGGAGGCGCGGTCACCGCGCCCATGAGCCATGACGTCGATGCGCCGGCCGCCCCCGCGCGCCTGGCTACGCTCGGCTGGCCGCTGTGGCAGACAGCCTTAGCGCGCGGCTGCCCCACCTCACTGCCGCGCTACTACCCCGTCGCTAGCTCCCAGCCATGCACAGTCACGCCGTTGTTGCCCTGCCCCGTCCCACGCTGCGCTGCCGTCGCGTCCGCCACTGCTGCCTCGTATCGCGACGCTGCCGCTGCTATCGTGTCGCTCTAGTACGCATGCTGCATCGTGCTGCCCCTCCCTGGCCCGGTTGGGTGTCGTCCGCAAGTGGCCATGCGCGCTGCCGTCGCTTTGCCATTTATGGCACTGCGGCCGCGCGGGCCACGCTGGTCGGGCACGCACGTCCGTTGGCTAGCACCGGCGCGTGGGCCTTCCGGTCCCGCCGCTCGTGTCCCGCCAAGGCGTGGATGAGCCGAACCCACTACCATGCTCGTT